>NW_022280255.1:82284-86339 GCF_004355925.1 Anarrhichthys ocellatus | reverse complement strand
CCACTCAGTTCAGTTAGCCACTTAGTTCAGTACGCCACTTAGCTCAGGTTCAGACTATACATGATCAGGTTCAGACTATACATGATCAGGTTCAGACTCTACTACATGATCAGGTTCAGACTCTACATGATCAGGTTCAGACTCTACAACATGATCAGGTTCAGACTCTACATGATCAGGTTCAGGCGATACATGATCAGGTTCAGACTCTACTACATGATCAGGTTCAGACTCTACATGATCAGGTTCAGACTCTACATGAACAGGTTCAGACTCTACAACATGATCAGGTTCAGACTATACATGATCAGGTTCAGACTCTACTACATGATCAGGTTCAGACTCTACATGATCAGGTTCAGACTATACATGATCAGGTTCAGACTCTACATGATCAGGTTCAGACTCTACATGATCAGGTTCAGACTCTACATGATCAGGTTCAGACTATACATGATCAGGTTCAGACTCTACTACATGATCAGGTTCAGACCCTACATGATCAGGTTCAGACTCTACATGAACAGGTTCAGACTCTACAACATGATCAGGTTCAGACTCTACATGATCAGGTTCAGACTCTACAACATGATCAGGTTCAGACTCTACATGATCAGGTTCAGACTATACATGATCAGGTTCAGACTCTACTACATGTTCAGGTTCAGACCCTACATGATCAGGTTCAGACTCTACATGAACAGGTTCAGACTCTACAACATGATCAGGTTCAAGGCCAACAGCAAAGTCAGCAGCATCTCCATCTCGAAGCTTCAGTACTTGGACGACATCCCATGGCAGCCCACTCTATAGAGGACCTCCAAGGGTTTACAGAGCCCTGGACCAGAAAAACATCAAGAAGGCCCAGGTCCTCTATCAACCTCCACTCAGCCCACCATCAAAGTGCACAACACCAGTCTAGAAAATGTTGACTACTTCCCCTTCTTTCCTCAAAAGCTTCCATCCACTCTGAGGTAACCATCATCTGAGTTGTGCCAATGGAGCTCAGACTCAGGAAAAGTGACCCACAGAGCCAGATCATGGATCACCTAAGAGACCTGGAACAACACCCCTGAAGATCATGACAAAGGTTTGTCAGGATCAGGAACATCTCCAGCATCTACACCACAATAATGCAGCACCAACTCCGATGGACTGGCCGTGTCGTCCGCTAGTCCAACACACAGATCCAACACTCCGAACCGAAGGAAGGTCAGCGAGGCCCCAGCAGGCAAAATAATGTTTCAATGACAACATCAAGACGGAGCTGCATGTCATGAAATGGGACTCAGCTGAGAAGAAGCTGCAACAAGAAGAAAGAAACAACTCAACCACCAGAAACCAGAACCAGGTTCTCCTGAACTCACTGCACCAAAGCATGTGGATCACAGACCACCATCTGTCGACCCACAAATAGACAACTCAACAGAGAGAGCAGTGGAGAGACCGCTGATGATGATGATGATGACTGTGTGTCACTAGTTCGATGGCTCTGTAAACGGATTGATGTTTCCAGCCCTGTCAGACTGAGCCTGAGAGAGTTCTACTGGTTTCCTAAATCACTCAGAAGAACTAAAGTCTGTCCCCAAGATGAAGCACATGAGAATTCAACATATACAGTAATACAACAAATATTATATTTGATATTTAAATGTCTTAAAGGTCACATGTGCATAGATGTAAATGCATCCTATTAACTTGACTGTGTTGAGTGTCTTCAGTTTGACATGTCTAATTCTGTGTGTGTGTGTGTGTGTGTGTGTGTGTGTGTGTGTGGAACACAGCATTCAGTCTTGTGTTGATGTCCAGTGCTGTATGTGTTCATGTACAGCATATGTTTTTGTTGTTTTGTGTGTTTGTTGGTGTGTGTGTGTGTGTCTCTGTGAGAGCCAACATCAAAGCGCCAGAGATGAGAAATAAATAGCATTTTTATCAGATTCCTCTGTTTAACCAAAGAGGAGCAATATCACAGCGACCGTCGCTTCTCTGAGATTAACCCTGAAAAAAAAGCAAAGAAAGGCAGATGAAGAGCGGAGAGAGAGAAAGAAGCTCTGAGTAATCATTTTCTGCCCTCCAACCGTTATTCAGTTTCTGTGTGTGTGTCTTTGTCAGTAAGCAGGTGCATGAAATAGTTTGTGTATTTGTGTATTTCAGAGCAAAAAAGCGAAGCCGAAATTCAATTGAGTTTATTGTTCAGGGAGCTTTTATCACGATGTGTTCTGCTCCATAATAACGGAGGAGAAGAGCTTCAAAAGAAAAAGTGGGACCAAGTTGCAATTTTAATATCAATTATGCGATTGAGTGGAGTAATTCTTCTTTAAACTAGGGTTATATTTGCAGATACCTGGTCAGCGTTGCTCCAGGAGGTTATTGTGGATTTTTAGGATTCATTTAAAAAACCTAATTCAGATGTAAACAGAAGGAGGACACGAGGACTAGAAGACACGAGGACTAGAAGACACGAGGACTAGAAGACACGAGGACGTCGTATATCTGCCGGACCTTCAGACAGATACATTTATTAGAAGTACACTTTCATTTAGCCAGAGCAAATAAAAGAGATGTCTGAATAATAGTATGCAAGAATGAATTATATGAGAGCAGCAATACTGTTGGAAATAGTTCTTATTCATAACAACAAACGTGGTGAGATTAAGGCCTACATTGATTCTGTATGGTCCTCATGTTTGTGTGTGTCTCAGAGAGAAAGTCCAACAATTAGCACACAAAAATAATAGGGGAATACATCTTGCATTTAAAAAGTCAACTTTTGGATGTGAGATATTCCCACAGCCAGTGAATGCACCACAGACTGGACGAAAGACATGCAGGGATCCCACTAAAGCACCAGCAGAGACCAGAACAATGACCTGGGTTCTCTGCTGGACTTCAAGGGCTCAGACCTATGTACTATATTTAACAAAAACACTGTATAGTCAGTCATAGCAGAAATTAGACTTTCATTAGCAGTGGGTTACACTTATTAATTATGTAGCAATGTGATACAGCAGCTCATCAATTATCCAGTATTTATCCAGAACCCTCAATATTCTGCTGATGAAGACTCTCAGAGATAAAGTTCAGCTGTCAAACTCTCTTCAGTGTGGAGATGAAGAGCAGAGGATCTTATTTAAATTTGATTGTTTGAAGTTAGTAACTTGAGCCTCAGAGATGGATGGGGTGAGTCTCAAATCAATATTTGGACATGAGTTGAATGGGCGGTCAGATGCGTGTGCACATATGCTGTGTTTACATTATACTGTAGGTATATATATATAGATATATATATATACCTACAGTATATGTGCATGTTTGGGTCAAATCGGCTGCCCTTTTCTAAGTGTGTCGGGCTTTTTTCACACAGGTTGGTGTGTTTGATTCTCCCTCTACTCGTGATGGTCTGCTGTCAGACTGGTTCTCTGATGTTGGATCCACGGTGTGATGAATAGAACAAAGTTTACCACTGAGGGGAGAGAAAACCAGTTAACAACAAGAGTTCCTCCCCCACTACTGTTAGTGCTCATCATGAGCTCATACCAGGAGACAACCTCCGGTTCTTTAAAGTGAAGTCAAATCTTCATATGTTAAAGTTGCATTCTCTCTAGTGTCCACCAGGGGGCGACTCCTCTGGTTGTATAGAAGTCTATGAGAACATGACTCTACTTCTCTCTTGATTTATTACCTCAGTAAACATTGTAAATATGAGTTTATGGTCTCAATCTCTAGTTTCAAGTATTCTTCAATACAGCATGATGTTCATTTAGTACATTATGGTCCATTTAGAGTCACACACACCATAAAGCAGGGGATGCTTTAGGGCGGGGCTACACGGTGATTGACAGGTCAACACTGACTCTCTATAAGAAACCCTCTATAAGAAACCCTCTATAAGAAAACTCTCTACAAGAAACCCTCTATAAGAAACCCTCTATAAGAAAACTCTCTATAAGAAAACTCTGTACAAGAAAACTCTGTATAAGAAACCCTCTATAAGAAACTCTCTATAAGAAAACTCTATAAGGAAACTCTCAATAAGAAACCCCCTATAAGAAAAC
>NW_022280255.1:65687-82274 GCF_004355925.1 Anarrhichthys ocellatus | reverse complement strand
AAACTCTCTATAAGAAACTCTCTATAAGAAAACTCTCCATAAGAAAACTCTCCATAAGAAACCCTCTATAAGAACCTCTCCATAAGAAACTCTCTATAAGAAAACTCTCTATAAGAAACTCAATATAAGAAAACTCTCTATAAGAAAACTCTCCATAATAAAACTCTCTATAAGAAACCCTCAATAAGAAACCCTCTATAAATAACTCTCTATAAGAAACCCTCTATACGAAAACCTTCTATAATGAAACCGAGTTACAGCAGCTGGTGGAACGAAGGATTCAGTGTCTTCAGTATCAATATGAAAACACGTGAAAAATCAAAACACAAAGTCCCAAAACCAACCTTGTGAGAGGACACTGGTGACGTAAACAGTCTTATTAACCTGATTCCTCTGCATGACTCATCACCTTGATGTGTGTGTGTCCACTTTTAGTCTGGAGGAAGTGTGTGTGTGTGTGTGTGGGGGGTCAGTATCAGGACAGGACATTTGTGTCATTAAGTATGTCCTCACACACACACACACACACAGCTTGTAGTCTGTTCCCTGTCTGTTCATTGGGTCAGGACAGAGGTTGTGTGTGTGTGTGTGTGTGTGTGTGTGTGTGTGTGTGTGTGTGTGTGTGTGTGTGTGCGCGTGTGTGCGCGTGTGTGTCTAAACAGAATGTCATTAAGTGTGTCCTTAGTAAAGTACACTCTGCTGTGTGTGGAAGCTGTTGTCAAGAGTGTTTTTATGTGACTGTGTGTACATATTTCTATTCTTATGCACTACTTGTATGTATATTTGCTTTATTTGTCTACGTGTTTGTTTGTGTGTGTGTGTGTGTGCGATTGCATGTTGACTGATAGCAGTGACTTCAGCCTCATTAAATCCGACACCTTTTAATTAAATCCTCCCCAAGACGTGGGATAGCTCACAGTGTGTGTGGGTGTGTGTGTGTGTGATGAGATATTATGCACACTCTCATGTGTGTGTACAGCTGTTGGATGTAGTTTAATGTGTGTGTGTGTATCTATTTTGGTATGTACATGTGTTTTCATGCTGGTGTGTGTGTGGTTACATGCATGAATGAGTCTCATCTGCTTGTGTGTATACGTGTATATGTACTTAATGTGTGTGTGTGTGGTGTTGGCTTGATTACTGCTGGACGTATAGTGATAGGAATCATTTATGTGGGAGAGATTTACAAATGGTTGTAGATTATTATATTATTACATATTTATTAAATCTGTGGTTTTAATGTTTGAACATGACTGAGTTCGATCATATTTGTATATAAGCCATATAGTAGTTGAAGGTGTTTTATTTACATTACATTACAGTCATCTACATATTATCGATGAGGGTCTATTCTTTTAGTCCCAATGAAAGGTGTTCATTAATGTTTCTGCAAAACAGAGTTTATTTAAGTTTTCACTGTTGTGAGCGCAAAACACATTTTTCCCTGAACCTCCATTTTACTGTGGTGGAGTCAAATGCAGGATAACCAGCGCTTCACCCGGCTTCACCTTAAATATGGAGCTGGAAGTAAAAAACTCAAACTGGTAGAATAAATATCCACACACTTTAATCTGTGCAGAGAAGACTTTATTTTTACCTTTAAGTCTAAAGGACCTTCATCAGAGCATTCATGAGCAGAAATCTCTAAGACGGGGCAAAGAAAATCAAAACAAGTGAGAAAATATGATAATCGGTAAATCAACCCTTTAAATTCGTGATGCCAACATCGAGCACAAAGAAGCACATTTCCTCTCATCTGTTGTGGGTTAAAGTGTTTGTAGTTTTGAATATTTCTTCCTCTGAAGTGAACAAATTATGAATATTCCGGGCTTGTGTTATTTAGCGGCTGTGTGCAGATGGAGACACAGCGAGAGAGTCGGAGATGATGGAGAGCAGTGGGTGTAGAGCCTCTTAGCCATCAGCATGAAAGCAGCTTTTCCACTTGTTTGGGGAGCAAAGCTCCGCTCTCTAAATAACTAAACGTCATATGTGACATCAAGACAGCGACGGCTAACATCTACAATATCTAAAATTAGGGAGCAGAATGGGCGTCTGTTTTTTGCTCTGCAGCCAAAGAACCAGGACTTGTTCTGTTGATCCTGAACTCCTGCTGAACTTTAGCACCATCTTCCATCAGGAGCTGTCCTGGAACACATGACCGCTGTCGCTGTCGGTCTGGACGGAGCTATCAGCTGTCAGCACCGACTTATTAGAATAAATCCAACATCCAGGAATATAAGGTCTTTATCAAAGACACACACACACACACACTCACACACAGGCTCACTCATATCTCATGTTAATGTCTGTTTTTCTAGTATCTCCCAAGACATCAGATGTAAGAAACAACTTCTTAGGAGATAAATATCAGAAATGTATCACAAACATCAGAGAACATGCTGCAGTTTGCTGCCTGGCTTCATTCGGGTTTTGTGTGTGTGTATACGTGTGTTTGTGAGAGAGAGAGGGAGTGTGTGTGTATATCTGTTTGCATTCTCCTCTAACCCTTAGTGTGAAGATGTGAGCTTGTGTGTCCACTCACACAGATGACACCAGATGACGTTCCTAAGTGTGCGTTTGTTTCTTCATGTGTTACCTGCTTCTTTCTTAATGATTGAGTGAGTATGTGTGTGTCCTCTAACGTTCCAGTGGCCCACATGAGCGATGCAGACTGTGCAGCCTCAGTCGGAGCTCTATAAATCACAGTGACAAACACTAGATTTGTGTGTTGGGAAACGGCTTGTTTATGCTAAAGAGTGTGTGCTCATCTCCAGCTACCTCTGTGTGCTACAGGTCTCTGTGCTACAGCACTCTGTGCTACAGGTCTCTGTGTTACAGGTCTCTGTGCTACAGGTCCCTGTGCTACAGCACTCTGTGCCTGATGGTGTTGTACTGAGTTCATCACAGAGACTAGTACCTGATGCTGTTGGACTGACTCATGACCTACTCTAGTCTCTGCCCCCTAAATAAGTGTTTCCTGGTGTCCTTTCGTCATGGATAACACTTTAATGTCCCACCAAGGATTCATCTATCTCTAAAGCTAACGGTTAGCTGGTTAGCATGGTGAGGTTAGTGAAAGATCGTGGTCATCGTTAAAAGAGGGCAGCATTGGCTGTTGCTAAGAGACAGGATGCAGACCATTGTCTCTGATGTCAGATTCAGACACTTTGTACTTAACACTCAGACAAACAAATATAATATCACACACATACACATCAATACAATCATGCACAACAATAAAATCACAAAAGTTTATTTGTGATGAAGATATGCAGTTCATCCTCTTCAGCCTGAAGTTAACTTCAGTTAATCTTGAGGGGACCTGATGTGTGTCCCAAGATGTAAGGTGAGTCCCCACAATATGACACACTCACACACACACGCACACACAGGACAAAACAAAGTCAGCTGCAGACAGAGTACTGATGTAGTCCTTCATTCTTTACAGCATACTGAAATACTGAATGGGCGTCTGGATGTTAGCAGGACACGAGTGTGTGTGTGTGTGTTTGTGTGTGTGTTCTTACAGTCACACAGTGGGGAATTACCTCCCATCTGGGGACACTTAAACTTTAATTGTTTCTTATGTGGATATGAATATTAAATATTATGGAGAACCTGCAAGTTTTTTTGTGCTTCAAGGATAAAAATATAACAAGCTTTTTAGTCCTGTATAGAAGTCTATGAGAAAATGACTCTACTTCTCTCTTGATTTATCACCTCAGTAAACATTGTAAACATGAGTTTATGGTCTCAATCTCTAGTTTCAAGTCTTCTTCAATACAGCATGATGTTCATTTAGTACATTATGGTCCATTTAGAGTCACACAGACCATAAAGCAGGGGATGCTTTAGGGCGGGGCTCCACGGTGATTGACAGGTCTAATAGACCATAAAGCAGGGTATGCTTTAGGGGCGGGGCTACACGGTGATTGACAGGTCTCTAATAGACCATAAAGCAGGGTATGCTTTAGGGGCAGGACTACACGGTGATTAGCAGGTCTCTAATAGACCATAAAGCAGGGGATGCTTTAGGGGCGGGGCTACACGGTGATTGACAGGTTTCTACCACAGCGTTTTCTGGTCTGGGAGTTGAACCTGTTATTCTTCCTAGAATATTAACCCTTTAGTGTGTTTTCACTTCATCAAAGTTAACTAACATTTCAGTCCTAAAAATGTTTTATTTACAAGATGGCCACGGCCAACTTGAGGCTCCTAAACAGCCGTTGGTGACTTCACGGTGACTCCGCCCACTTCTTCTAAACCGTCTCTGGTGAAACTAGAAGTTGTTTTATTATATTAATCTTTGTAACGTTTGGAGGAGCAACAGTCTGTGTTTCAGGACATTAAATGATTGACAGGTGAAATGTGTGTTAACAGTTAACTCTCTTGCTCTTTCTAATAATCACGTCTTCAGTGTCCTGGTGTCCATCGTCTCCTGAGCTCTGCATACTTGAGTGTGTGGCTCTTCTCCTCCTCTCATGTTGAACTCTACGGACCGGAGTTTATTTTCAGTGACATAGAGTCTGTTTTCTGAGTAAAAGTGTCAGCAGTTGAACTCCAGTGGGTGGTGTAAAGTGATGGTGTGCAGTGGTACAATGGGAGCCATCTGGAGGTCACAGCGTCTACGCAGCTTCTGATTTAGCTCTGCGTCTCTGGTAATATCCTGCTGCTGCTGTGATAATGTCTTCTCTCCACATTACCAGCGACGCTGCCGCCTTCATTTAATACCACACAGGTGGTTTCACCGTCTCCCTCCTTCAACAAATCGGATTCTGTCTGTCAAGCTTCAGCTTCTACAATCTAATTCTCTCTCCATCACGCTGTTCAGCTGTTCAGCCGTCGTCCTTTTCATTCCTTCTTTCCTTTTCTCTTTTTACATTTGTACTCGTCTTATTTCTTTCTTTTCCTTCTTGTCTTCCTACATTTATGTCCTCTCTCTGACTGCATCTCTTTTCTATTTTCCTCCTTCTTTCTGTCCTCATGTCTCTTTCTTTGTCTGTCTCTGTCTTTAATACTTTCCTTTTCATTCCTGCCGTCCGCTCTTTGACCATTGCATCTTTTGTCTTTTCTCTCTTCTCTTCTCTTTCCTTTCTTTTTTATTTACTTATTTACTTATCCTTTCTTCCTTTTCTCAACCTGCCTCTGCATAGCTCTTTGATTCTTTCACTTTCTTCCTTTGACTTTTGATTCCTTCAGCGTCTTCCTTTTCCTCTAACTGCCTTTACGTCTTTTCTTTTCTCTCCTCTTGCCTTTCTTCCAGCCTTTCTTCCTACCTGTGCATCTCGCCACCTTTCCTTCCTCCACGTGTCTCCCCTCCTATGGCTGAGCCTCCTCTCTGTGCTGCTTCATTACTCTGTGATGTGATTTCAATGCAAATAGCCAGAAAAACACAAATGGATCAGGTTCAGATCTGAAGAGTGAGAGCAAAGCAGGGAGCGACTTCCATTCTTCTGATTTTCCAAATGGAGAAACATAACCATCTATCACTCCTGCAGAGAGGTGTGTGTGTGTGTGTGTGTGTGTGTGCATGTGTGTGTGTCGTCTCACAGCTGCAAATCACTGTCAATCACATGACTATCACTTCTGTCACACACTAGTACATTTACAGGTCTACATGTTCACACACACACACACACAGACACACACAGCAATGTGACTGGTAGATGGAGGTTGTGAAGTGGGACTTCCTGCTGTAATGACGTCACTAAATTCTCTTCATATCTTCGTCTCGTTTTCATTCTTCACGCTTCTTTCTCTTATTATTATACTATTACACTACTTATATTATTATACATGGTTTTTATATGTTCCTTTGTCATTTCTATCCAATTAGAAAACACTTTATTTACTATGACAGCCAGAAAATGTGTATTATTGAGCATAGACAGCTTACAGTCCAGTAAAAGGCACACTGTTGTCAATTCAATTCAGTTTAATTTATTTTGTGTAACCCAAAATTACAAATCACAAGTTTGCCTCAGAGGGCTGTACAATCTGTACACATACAACATCCTCCGTCCCAGGACACAAGGAGGATCCTCTATCAGAAGGAAGTGTGATGTCATGTGTACAGAATGAACAACATAACATTCAATGCATATGACAGAAATGATTCATATGAGAGTAGCAAGCAGAATAAAGATGGAAAAATGATGGCTACTAATAATAACAGCAGAAGTGGATAGAGTAGAATGACAATGATAATAAACACAGTAATGGTATCAGCAATAGTAATGTGACTAATAATAATAACTAGAAAATTCCTAAAGACATTTTGACAGTGTGGCTTCTACTGCCTGAAGATGTCGCAATATATACACACGCCAATGTTACCGGTAGTGTCGTTCAGCTTCAATTAAGATAGCGCTACTCTATGTTCTGCATTTTAGATTCATACTCTGGATTGAATCTTGTATTCGTGATGGACAGTCCACAAATGGCTCCCATCATTTTTGTACTGGACATGTACATCTTTGCTTGAGAAGCCTTTGGAAATTATGGGAGCTAACGCTCCCATAATTTCTCTAAGTACCTCATTCTGAGCTTCATGTTAAGATACAGTTACTCTACGGGGCTTTTATTTTGAAAGGGTAGGACTGGGTAGGGGAGAGAAGGGGAGAGGAGACATATTCATAATGTTTGACACACAAACAGAGGTTATTAAATGACAGGCTTCATCACAAGCATTCCAGTTACAATTCCCACTCTGGGGCTTTTATTTTGAAATGGGAGGCGGGGGGGTTCTCTAAAAATATTTAAGACCTGAATGACTGTATGATAGAGAGAGACAGAGAGAGAGAGACACAGACAGACAGACACAAAGATAGAGAGAGAGAGAGAGAGCCAGCGTGTGTGTGTAATCAGGTAATCAGTTGCCATGGTGTTAGAGGCAGACTGATTAAGAAACGTTGCAGTAAACAGTGATTTTGAACAAAACTCCTGCCTCCTTTTAACAAAAAGTCTGAGTGCCAAAATATGGGTACCGTGAGAAAGATAAGACTCTGCCGAACGCAGTAATGTGTTTTTTATGTTTGTGGTGTTAATAATGTGAGCTGCAGAGCAATAGACAAAACTGGTACCGTCTGCTTTCTTTGAGAAATGAGTGGTGAGATTTAACATGGAGTCTAATGGAGCAGTTGGTTGGAGTTCATGTTGCTCTGCAGCTCTTTGAGCCAAATGTGTAAGTCCGTTGGATTCCACAGACACTTTACTGCGACCAGCACAACATTTCCAAGCTTTTTAACTAAAATGGTGTATAAAGAGTAAAATTTGTGGGAGCTGGAGCAATTTGTTTGGAAAAATTACAGAATATTTTCCTGCTCCGCTCCACTCTGACAGTTGTGCTCTCACTCTAGCTCTTAACGAGTCGTGCAATACACACCCATTATAAAATCTGAAACAGACCCAAAATTTTCCTGAAACTTAATCTGTGACTTCATGAAAACTGTGCTAGCTATCAAAATGTCCCTTTGGCTCAATAAAGTGCAGCGTTTTGTCTACGTTTTAAACTTTGAATCATGTTTCTACGTTAATGTACGGCTCGTCAATATGGGCCCAAAATTAAGTGTCTTTTTAGCTCTCTTCACGCCGAAACCCCATTCAAGTGAATGGAGAAATTTTGCTCAGTTTTTGGGGATTTTCGGGAAAACCGCTGGGCGAATCTCACAAAAAATAGATAGCACACGATTCCTGATCAGGCCGCACGTTTTGATGTATTTTTCACGCCGCTGTTGGCAACGCTGTGTGAGGAGAAGCGTGCCAAACTTTTGGATAAACCTGATTCAGTGTGGCTTTGTGGCACACTGTATATTATCCATCGGGCTTAATCATAATCAGGTTTATCCAAAAGTTTGGCGGGCTTCTCCTCACACAGTGTTACCAACAGCAGCATGATAAATACATCAAAACGTGCGGCCTGATCGGGAATAGTGTGCTATCTATTTTCCGGAGAGATTCGCCAAGCGGTTTCCCCGAAAATTCCTGAAAATCCCCCAAAACTGAGCAAAGTTTTACTGCCTTTGTGCCACAATGAATGATAGTATCAGTGGGCGTCAGCAGGACTAGGGCCCAGGTAAAACCAGGATCCATGTAAAACCAGGATCCAGTTAAAACCAGGATCCAGGTAAAACCAGGATCCAGGTAAAACCAGGGTCCAGTTAAAACCAGGATCCAGGTAAAACCAGGATCCAGGTAAAACCAGGATCCAGTTAAAACCAGGATCCAGGTAAAACCAGGGTCTAGGTAAAACCAGGATCCAGTTAAAACCAGGGTCCAGTTAAAACCAGGATCCGGGTAAAACCAGGATCTGGGTATAACCAGGATCCAGGTAAAACCAGGGTCCAGGTAAAACCAGGATCTGGGTAAAACCAGGATCCAGGTAAAACCAGGGTGCAGGTAAAACCAGCATCCAGGCAAAACCAGGGTCCAGGTAAAACCAGGGTCCAGGTAAAACCAGGATCCAGATTTCTCCAACAACACTCGGCAACTCACACCAAAACAATTGATTTTACTTTTGATCAATAAAAATACATAAATGTCATTTCATGGATATTTCATGGATGCTTTCCAAAGCAGCTGAGCTGTACACACTCAGCACACACCACACAAAGGCTTGTGTTGTTCACAACTACACAACACAACACTACACGCTCTGCAACAGAATACACAGAGATACTTGACACATACTTGTCTTTTTCTTTAACCCGACACACAGACATTGGCTCAGCTTCTTCTTGTTGCCGTCCTGGTGTTCCGGAAGAGGAGAGACGGCGTGTCTTTGCTTTAATCAGGTTCTCACTAAAGGCTCTGGATCACATTTGTCCAAAGAGGGTCCGTTTAGGTCCACAAACAGACGAGAAGACGGACTCACTGTTCCGTTAATTACAGAGAAAAGTCGTTTGACTAATAAAAGCTGCTGGGCATCAGTGAGCTTTTAAAAGACATTTTGACAATTAAAAGTGAGAAATCATTGTCTCGGGATTTAAGAGACTCCTGACATTTTGCAGTTGATGCTTTCAGGGGGTCTGAAGTGTCAATGAAGGGGTCTCAGACCCCCAGAGATCCTCTTATTTTACACACTGCTGCCACATTTCTGACAAACTGTAGTCAAGAAAGAGAAATCAGGTCAAAGATATCAGCATGGATGACTTATTCCAGGTCAGCAGAGAATGAAAAGCTTTGGCTATATTTTTATGTGTAGAGAGCAGAACTGTTCCACCTCAGAGTCTTTAGTTTTATTTAACAAATAGAAATGGACCTGAATCAGATGAGTGCTGTTGTGTCAAAGGTCTCTATGATCTGTACAGAACCAAAAACTGTGAGCTTCTCTTCATCTAACACGGAGGAATAAAAGCTCTTTTTATGCTTCTCCATGCTTAATATTAACAGAACACAACTTTGTTAAAATAGAAAAAGCATGTGTCGCTGCCACGAGCGGTCTTACCTTAAAATGAAACAGAAAATGAGATTTTACCAGCAATTTACCAGGTATATTCAACTGGAATGTCTCCAGGAAGAAGCTGCTTTCAGACACAGGAGGAGTGCTGGCTTTGATTATGAATTACCTCGCAGCTCACACAGAGAACTGGATGTTCGACTCCTTCAATTAGAAGTACTTCTGCTGCTAATCTTTTCCCCCTGATTGTTTTTTGCATTTCTTATAGAGAGTCATTTTAAAGTTTAATTTGGAGGAGAGTGTGGCTCAGTGGAACCCAGTGGGGAGTAAGAAATCTTTCTCCAGAATCACATATTGTTTTTCACACTAAAGTTTTGACAAGGAATGACTGCCATGTTCTACTATTTATGTTTCTCCAACAAAAACAAACAAAAGCTCAGAAAATGTACAGAAATGTATTCACTCTGTAAGGTCCATGTTATGTGCTCTACTTCCTGCTAACAATCCCACAATGCAAAGCGTTCCATGTTATAGATGCAACAATGAAAGTTGTTATGAAACAAACAGCAGCAATCAGACACAATAACACGACTGTAAAACTGAAAAAACACACTGAAAAACACACCAAAATAAAATATACCAAGTTAAAGATGGAAGAAACTTTTTAACATAAAGCCATCCAGGTTTTCTTTGGCATTATGAACATGTCTGAGATTTAAAAATATCTTATTCTTATTACAGATTCTTTTAACTGGACCTCCTACTTTAGTTGAGTCAATGAGGAAAAGTGACAAAACGCATCAAAACATCTGTAGAAACTTCTCAAACCGTCCGTTTCTCTGTTTCAACCAGTCAACGTATCTCAAGCAACGGTTTGTGTTTTATCTTAGGAAAAAGTCCACAAGTCGAGCAACACGTGTCAACTGCTGCTCGTTACAGTCTTTTCAAAATGAACTTCCGGCATTGCAGGAAACCACTTAGTTAGGTATAGCCAACAAAAGACTTGTTTCGGAAAAGATGGTTGTTTGGGTTAAATAGCTACAGAACAGTTACTGAAGTCTAATATATCAGCATTTACTCGTTTCACAGAGCTGGCTTAAAGACCGTTTTTATTTGACACCTGTTTCCTTCTTTATTCTTCCTGGATCATGATTGCATACTAATTCATTTAATGAGTTATCTATGAATTACAGCACATTCATTTCCTTATAAAAGCTACAAACGTTGGGTGAGACCATTCTGAACCAGCGGATTACTTATCAATTAATGGCTGAATGTCACGATTGTTTGGTAGCTCCTTTAATATACAGTGATGAAAGACAAACATTTAGCAGCCCCCTAAAATATATTTATTGTGTTTTCGTAAATATTTCTACTAATAATAACATGAGCACAGTATAATGGTGGCAGAGCTAATACTTAGCTTCACAAACAAGCTCAGAAACTGTAAAAGCAGGTCTGGCTGTGTAATAATTTATGCTCCTGCTGTCTTCCCAACCTTTGAATAATGGTCAAACAAACCCCCTCCAGCCAACAGCATGTCAGAGGAGCTTCTTCATCAGAAAGCTTCTGTAAGCAAACAGAGACTCAACAGCCCACCGGACAACAAAGCCTCAGCTGAAGGTAGAAAAAGTTCTTGCAACTACTTTATAAAAAACTACAGTAGATATAATACACAATGAGGCATTCCTCCTGCCAGTCAAACACTGAGACAATGAATAAGTGAGAAACACTGTCTCTAAATAATATATATAAATATAATAGTTCGATTTTTATGCTGTTCATCGTTCAGTCACCTGTTGTTCCAGAGACGAGAGACAAGATTCAGTCGGCTCTAAGATCAGCACTGAATGTTGCTTCTAAAAGTCGCCATGCGCAACGTATCTTCATACGATTCGTGATATCTTAAGAAAAGTTACTCCTCCAATTATTTTCCAGCAACGTGTCAATATACGCTCGTTACATGAATAACGTTTTTTTTAAATAAACTTCTGTCTTCACAGAAAACTCAGTTAAGTTTAGACAACAAAACTACGTATTTAGGTTTAGACTATAAATTACTTATTTAGGTTTAGACTATAAAACTACTTAGTTAGGTTTAGACTATAAATTACTTAGTTAGGTTTAGACTATAAATTACTTAATTAGGTTTAGACTATAAAACTACTTAGTTAGGTTCAGACTATAAATTACTTAGTTAGGTTTAGACTATAAATTACTTATTTAGGTTTAGACTATAAAATTACTTAGTTAGGTTTTGACAAAAAACTACTTATTTAGGTTTAGACTATGAAACTACTTAGTTAGGTTCAGAAAACAAAACAACTTACTTAAGTTTGGAAAACAAAACCACTTAGTTAAGTTTGGAAAACAAAACGAATTAGTTAAGCTTAGAAAACAAAACCACTTAGTTAAGTTTGGAAAACAAAACTACTTAGTTAGATTTAGAAAACAAAACCACTTACTTAAGTTTGGAAAACAAAACCACTTAGTTAAGTTTAGAAAACAACTACTTAAGTTTGGAAAACAAAACCACTTAGTTAGATTTAGAAAACAAAACTACTTAGTTAAGTTTAGAAAACAAAACCACTTAGTTAAGTTTAGAAAACAACTACTTAGTTAGGTTTAGAAAACAAAACCACTTAGTTAGGTTTAGAAAACAAAACCACTTAGGTTTAGAAAACAAAACTACTTAGTTAAGTTTGGAAAACAAAACTACGTAGTTAGATTTAGACAACAAAACTACTTAGTTAAGTTCAAAATGAATCAAAGTAATGATAATAAATAAGACAGTGGTGGAGTTCGGCGTTAAATCTTTGCATATTTTGTTCCGGTGTTCTCTTGCTACAGATGGGATGTTGAATACTAGCAGTGTGCTCTGGGTTTGTCTTTGTCCAGAAAACCTCCAAAGGGAAAACTTCCACGAGAAAGCTAGTCAACCTAGAACCAACCAAACAGCTCATTTCCACCAGGCTTTCAGCCAACTCCAATGTAAACCTAACCACATCATTATTAGAAGCAGCTGAAGTTTAAAAAGCAACTAAGTCCATGTAACACAACTAGAGAAAGGTGAGCTTGATCTGTTATAATGATGCAGTCAGTATGGGACTGCACCACATGCTGCAACACCTCGACACCCCAGGGTCATATGCAAGGGTTCTGTTTGTGGACTTCAGCTCAGCGTTCAACACCATCATCCCAGAGATACTTCAACCCAAACTCTCCCAGCTCACTGTGCAGCCTTCACCTGTCAGTGGATCACTAACCTCCTGACTGACAGGACGCAGCAGGTGAGGCTGGGAAACACCACATCCAGCACCCGGACTATCAGCACTGACCCCCAGGGATGTGGTCTAGCACCCAGACTATCAGCACTGACCCCCAGGGATGTGTGCTCTCCCCACTGCTCTTCTCCCTCTACACCAGGGGTCACCAACCTTTTTGAAACTGAGAGCTACTTCAAGGGTACAGAGTAGTATGAAGGGCTACTTGTTTGAAACTTCCTGAATAACAAAGTTGCACAGATCACCTTTTAATAATAATATGTGTGAAGACACTGTCTGATCACATGTCGATGTTAATTATTCCTCACAATAATTATTAACAATGATTTCCACATGATGGTAGGAAACACAGATATATTTAAACATTTATTTCTGTTATTCTGTTTCAACATTTGAAAGTCAGAGGTATCACATCTCTGATATTTTAGTAAATATCTTTCTTGACAGTTTTGTATGAATAAGCACATTTGTAGCATTTGGTTCAAAATCACACCTGTTATATTTTTGTAAAAATTATCACTTCTAACATTTTTTATGAAATCATTAACTGTCATATCTTCACATCATGTCTCGTTGGTACTAACCACTTTTGTAACATTTTTGAACAAATCATGATCAACAAGTCAACTCTGTCCCATGTTTATACAAATGATCAGTTATGAATATCCTGTGTTGTTTGGCTTTGGATCGGATGCCATTTATGATCGTCACGACAGGAGTCATCACGTGATCAAAGCCGGTTACTTTTGCACAGAGCGCCTGCTGGTGAATGATGCAGTGGCAATGTAGACATTTTGGGAAGTCTGGGTCACCTTTACATTGCGCAATGAAGCCTGCATGCCGGCCCGTCATGGCGGGAGCCCCGTCTGTTGTCACCGACACCATTTCTAATGGTACCTTTTTCTCCACGAAGAAACCAGTATCTTCGGGCGCCCGCGTTCAAACCTCTAGTCTGGGCCTTTTCAGTCGGATTGAGTTGCCTCGCCTCTACCTCCGCCACCCCTGAGTTGTTTCCCCGCGGCCTGTTCCGAGGACTGACGGACCTTACGACGGGGTGCGCTCGCGGCGAGCGCCTGCCATTCGGAACGTGAAAACCTAGTGCAGTACGGCAGCCTCTTCCTGGCTGTCCGCTGTGCGCCTCTGGGTACCCAACTCTCTTATGACAAGAAATATTGTCATTTTAAAATCTACAATAATGCAAGCATTTTTGATTAAAAATGAACAGCAACTACATTTTTAGACGGAGCTCCATGGTGACTAGTGGTATTTTTAGAACATGCCTTGCGGGCGACTCACGTGGTCCCTGCGGGCGACCAGGTGCCTGCGGGCACCGTGTTGGCTACCTCTGCTCTACACCAACGACTGCACTTCAGAGGACCCGTCTGTTAGACTCCTGAAGTTCGACACAACGGTCCCTCATCAGGGACGGTGATGAGTCTGCGTACAGACGGGAGGTTGAACAGCTGGTCCTCTGGTGTGGCCAGAACAACCTGGAGCTGAACAAGCTCAAAACTGTGGAGATGACAGTGGACTTCAGGAGGAGCCCCCCAACACTGCCCCCCCTCACCATACTCAACAGCACTGTGTCTGCTGTGGAGACCTTCAGGTTTCTGGATCCACAATCTCCCAGGACCTGAAGTGGGCCCCCAACATCGACACCATCAGGAAAAAGGTCCAGCAGAGGTTGAACTTCCTGCTCCAGCTCAGGAAGTTCAACCTGCCTCAGGAGCTGCTGATCCTGTTCTGCTCCACCATCATCCAGTCTGTTCTCTGTTCCTCCGTCACTGTGTGGTTTGGATCGGCCACCAAAGAGGACAGGAACAGACTGCAACGGACTGTCAGGTCTGTAGAGAGAATCATTGGTTCCATCCTGGACTTGTTCACCTCCAGAGTCAGGAAACGGGCTGGAAAGATCTCTGCAGACCCATCACACCCTTGACACAAGCTGTTCAACTCCTCCCCTCTGGTAGGAGCTACAGAGCTCTGTACGCCAGAACCACCAGACACAGGAACAGCTTCTTTCTGCTGGCCGTCACTCTGAAGAACTTACCTGAGAATGTCGGTGTAGTTTGTCCACTTTGGATGGAGATGAAGCTGTTGGAGCAACCAAAGGTATTCCTCCAATGCCACATGGGATGAATTGTTATAAGTTATTGTCATGAAGATGATCAGATATTAAATGATTGACTGGATCCTTGGTGCTGAAGCATTGGCCTCTACTCAGAACCATTGACACAAACCCACTTCATATCCAGGTTCAATAACTGGGCCGGACTAAGCCCTCCAAACAAACATTGATTCACTTCGTGAACACACAGTCGGTCCGTCTTCACGCTGCGTGTTTCTCCATTTACATCCATTCTTAATAACATCATTATATGTGTCACGCTGTGATGGACATACTTTGGCCTCCTCTGATTTCCATCTCGCTGTATTCAAATAGAGCTCTGCAGCTCAGTGTCATGTTGTTTCTTACACATTAATATATATTTAAATATATATATATATATATATATTACAAACACACACAAATACACTCAAGCATAAAGATATACACCCAAGCACACAATGCACACCTCAGGTGGCCCGGCTTGCAAATTTGATGTTAGTTCTGATTGGTATGCGACCCCTGATGTGACTCTGATATATATATAGTGTGTGTGTGTGTGTGTGTGCAGGTTAGCTCAGTAGTGTCTTTGGCCCTTTAACTCTCTTCTCACCAGCACACTAATGAATTGTATTCACTAAAGCAGAAGACGACCTGTAAATAGTGTTAGTTCACATAAAGAAATCATTTATTATTCAGAGAACAGAAGAATGTAGAAGAATAAACTAGAAAAGACGAGAACAACTCTTCAACTCTGCATCATTGATTTCTAATAAATAAGTGATGATGCAGAGGTGAGGAGGATACAGAGGATATTGGCTTGGACAAACACGCCCTCATGTTAATGAGAGATTGATTTTTTCATCACTAAATAATATAAATATTCTTCAGCTGTCAGCATAAAAATACATAGTGTAATGGGGGGGGGGGGGGGGTGAGAGTGAGCCAGAGGAAGATTCAAAGTAAAGAGGAAGCTGAGGCTTGTCTTTGCTTTCTGTTTACATCAAACAAGAGTTTCACAAAATACAAAATAGTACAAACCACAAATATTTTGAAGTAATGCAACATAATTCAGGTATTTCAGTGTGATTGTTTCACTGGTGCATCTGATGTAAATGTGTTTAGTAAAATATGAGATGCCATCAATCTAACAGTGTCTCTGTGTCTAATGAGTCATATATTCAAAGTGTGGAGAACATATTTCATATGTTTCACTGATGCTGGTTGATGCATCATGTTGTTCAAGCAGCCAGATGTTTCAAAGCTTTCTACAAATTACACTCATCTGCTTCTCATTTGTTCTGTCAGATTCGTTTTGTTGGTGACGTCGTGATGCACGGATAACATTTTATTAATAATCAGTCTATTCGTTGATGTAAATGAACATTTAACAGCACAAACTACAGCCTCTGATGATGAATCAGCATCTCTGAGACAGTTTCAACAAAAAACAGATATTGAAACATTCATAAAAGTTTGATTTGTTGTAGCAGCAGCTAAACTCTGTCTCTCACTTCTTGTTGCATATAGAACAGTTAAAGAAGTGTGGGACCGTTTTCATCATTAAAAGCTTTTCATTGTTCTTCATGTGCAGACTTTGGTATGTGGGATCACTCCTGTACAACCAGTTGAAGTGAATTCAGTAGGACTGACGTAGAAGAGGCATCAACAGACATTCTAGAAATGTAGATTGAATGCTTGACATTTTAATAGAGATCTAATATTCCTATGTTTCCTGTGTATTTGAAAGTGTATAACATGAGGTCATAGGATTCATATCAACATCTATAACATAAGGT
>NW_022280255.1:62903-65677 GCF_004355925.1 Anarrhichthys ocellatus | reverse complement strand
GGATTCATATTAACATCTATAACATGAGGTCATAGGATTCATATTAATATCTATAACAGGAGGTCATATGATTCATATTAACGTCTATAACATGAGGTCATAGGATTCATATTAATATCTAAATATTCCAGTTTGTGTGTTGAACCTTAAACTTCCTGACACACTTTACGTGTGTTCCTAAACTGTTATCATGATATGAGTCATTCATCATTTTAATATTCATATCATGAATTCATCGCCTGCAATTTGAGTTCTTACCTGATTATTTAGCTGAGCAACACTGCAACTAGAGACACCTGAGAGTCCGACCACAGACCGTGACACAGACCGTGAGACAGACCGTGAGACAGACCGTGAGACAGACAGTGGACCCGCGGACTGACCGTGATCAAGTGTGTGAATGATCTCCTTGCGGAGAACTCCGGCGCTAGGACCCGGGGGAAACTGAAGAGGCCTTAAAGAGTCAAGCTGGTGTTAAGCAGCGAAGACGTCACGGTCTACAAAATAAGAGCTGATATAAAATATCAACGAGTGTTTGGAAAAGAAAGGACGGAGACGTTGGACTTCACGTCACAAGACCACAAGCTGCTGAATACATGCTGTTTTTTATTGTCTCTCACTGTCTCTCTGTCACTGTGACCCGTCTCACTGTCTCTCTGTCTCACTGTCTCACAGTGACCCCTGTCTCACTGTCCTCACTGTCTCACTGAATCATTGTCCTCACTGTCTCACTGAGTCATTGTCCTCACTGTGGCACTCAATCATTGTCCTCACTGTCTCATTGTCCTCACTGTCCTCACTGTCCCTTTAACCCATGTGTCTCTGCATTAACCTCTCGATGGACTCTGTCCCGGGAGGACCGCGAAGTCTGGGTCTGTCCTCCGTCTCATTACTTTTCCATCAGTCCTTTTCTAAATCTCAGCTCTCTGCTGCTTCTGGATCTTATTTTGAAACTCCAGAGCGGAAGTAGTCCTCGCTGTGTGGCCCCGGTGCGCTCTGCTCTCCGGTCCTCTCCAACTCACCGTCAGTCTGTCAGAGACCGTCTGAGCGCGCGCACACTCACTGCACCCCTCTCACACGCTCTCTGGCACACACACGCGCACTGACGCGCGCGCACACACACACGCACAAACACACACGCGAGACCAAAGAAAGGTTTATTTGTCTCCAACTTGTGTCTCTGTGCCTCTGTTTGTCCCCCGATGAGCGGATTGTGTCCCTCTGTCCCGGACCAAAAGGAACCAAACCCGGAGAAGCAGAAATGGATAAACGGAGTTCTGGTCCGCGTCTGTCTGTAGCTTTGCTCCACTTTGTTCTGCTTTTAGGATTTACTGCTGGACAATTCTTCCCAGGTACGAAGTCCTCCGTCTCTTTGCTGTGTGTGTTTGAACTGTGCTGGTGCTGTGAGGGGGTCTTCAGAGTCCGAGTCCGGAATGAAGACCTGCACACCGCTGTGCGGGTTTCAGTGCTGCTGGTTTATTGTTTAAAAGTCTGTTTCAGTTCATGTGGAGTTGTGGAAGAGAATGAATAATAATGTATGATCTCCATGTGCGCGAGAGGAACGGACCATCTAACTGAAGCGGTGCTTTGTGTCGGGTTCTGGTTCTGGTTCTTCTTCTGGTTCCTACCTATGATGATGAAGACAGCTGGTCTGAGCTTCATCATGTCTGAGTTTGGGTTCTTCGGGAGGTTTTGCTCCGTGAGGTGTCCGGTGCGCGTGGACCGTCTGATGCTGATCCGGGTCTCTGAGTGTTTAGAGGCGTGCGGACCGGCGGACGGTTAATCACCGCGTCCGATGCTTTATTTATCCTCTGATTATATTCATATTATATTATTCATATTATTAGTAGTGTCATGAATATTGTTTATTTATTATTGGCATTCATTTTGCATTATTTGTATAACAATTATTATTATAATTATAATAATAATAATAATCATATTAATATAATTATTATTATGATATCGTGTGCTGACATCTTTGCTCCGCAGTATCGGAGCAGAACGTGGTCTAGTTTCTCTAGAAGTCCACTCCTCTTCTTCCTAGTCTTCTTCTTCTTCTTCTTCTTCTTCTTCTTCTTCTTCTTCTTCTTCGGGATCCGGTCTCAGTACGGACCCGCTCCTGCAGTTACGAGCAGAAAATCACTTGTTACTCGCAGCAGAGCTTCAGATAGTTTTTCAGCCTTTTACACGGAGAGACACAGAGAGACACAGAGAGACACAGAGAGACCCAGAGAGACACAGAGAGACACAGAGAGACCCAGAGAGACCCAGAGAGACACAGAGAGACACAGAGAGACCCAGAGACACCCAGAGAGACACAGAGAGACCCAGAGAGACCCAGAGAGACACAGAGAGACCCAGAGAGACCCAGAGAGACACAGAGAGACCCAGAGAGACCCATTTGCTCCTTGCACTGATCAAACACTACGGAGAATCAGGGTTTATTTAGATGTTCAACAACACGCTGCTTATTTTACAGAAAATCAGGTTGTGGTCACGTGATCCAGTTAAAACAAGCCTCTGTCTTTAGAAAGTCTCACAGTTCAAGAGTTCTGTGCTGGAACATGTTCACAAGTTGTGTCCGCTCCTCTCTCACACCTTCTGCTTGGTATTCATGAGCTGTAAGCAGCAGAAACAGGAGAGTTTGAGGGGAAGACTAGCTCCAAACACCGAGTCCACATCTCCCTCTGTCTCCCTCCCTGTCTCCCTCTCTCTCTATCTGGCTCTCTCTCTCTCTCTCTCTGTCTCTCTCTCTCTCTCTCTCTCTCTCT
>NW_022280255.1:20537-22903 GCF_004355925.1 Anarrhichthys ocellatus | reverse complement strand
TGTGTGTGTGTGTGTGTGTGTGTGTGTGTGTGTGTGTGTGTGTGTGTACAGGGGTGAGAGGACTTCACTCTGCATGGTTATTGAATTATTCTTTAAGCTCTATACTTCTATTACGACTAAAGTACATTCAAACAAATGTTGGAGGCAGAACAAAGAATCTCCATCTGGTAGTTTGACTCAGTGAGCTCCTACAGGAAGCTGCTCACACTGTTTCCCTCATTAGCATAAAGCTGCTGGACTCCTATCATATGCAAATGAGGAGAGGCCAATGGACACCTGCATAGAAACATCAGCAACATCAGCTTCACCAGAACGTGGCTTCAGTGAGTCCAGATGAGACCAGAGTCAGTGCTGACTGAGCTAATGAGGAGCCACGGTGGGGGGTCACATGGTGGACCTGTGGCCCCGCGGAGGAGCTGTTAGCATTCAAGCTCATTTAGATAAAGTATTAAGGCTGCTGGGGGAGTGAAGGGCCACTTCAACTGACACAATCCTCTTATGAATATTTACAGGGATTAAACCGGCTTCTGCTGCAGGCCAGTTATGGAGAAGAGCTGTGTGTGTGTGTGTGTGTGTGTGTACATGTGTGTGTGTGTTTGAAAACTATTGATTTATGAGATTTTAAAGTTGCATCTTGTGTGTGTGTGCATGTGGGTGTTTGTTTTAATGCTGATCTAAAGCCAGTTGCTTTAATGTCTCCTCGTGAGGATGAGGAAGAGTTGGCCTTCATCTCTGATAATTTAAACAGCAGAGGAAGATTAAGATCCGGTGAGTCATGTGATCGACTCATAAATGTAGTTTTATAAACTTTGTTCAGGAACAGGGCCACGCCCAGAACACAGCTCATTTCCTTTGCACAGAGTATTTAAGCACAACGAACCCTCTTGTCTTCACATGACGTACGACAGATGCTCTCTAACTCAGCAGACGCTCTATCCCTACCCCACATCCAGACGAGCAACGCTCTCTGACTCAGCTTTCTTACGACTCAAGACAGACGAGCAACGCTCTCTGACTTAGCAGACGAGCAACGCTCCATCCCTACCCCACATCCCCTCTACCTCAACCCCTACGAGCAAACGCTCTCCGACTCAGCTTCAAGCTTTCATACGGCGCAAGAAGACGAGCAACGCTCTTTGACTCAGCTTTCATACGCTTCAACACGAGGCATGACAGACAAACAACATCTTAAAACTGCTTACCTTTCACAAAGGCTCTCCTCAACCCTTCTGGACGACCCGCCATATCCCGAAGCTCCCTCCTTTTCTCACCACGCTCGTCGCTAGCAACTTGGGCTGCGTTTAGCCATCCGCATTCCCCGCAGCGCTCGATAACCATCCTCGGTCAATTCCGAAGCCGTCCGTCCCCGCCTTCCAACAGCCTGGGGGGGAGATCCCGATTTCGGAATCCAATTCTTCACCCTCGCCGCTCTCCCGACAGCCGGAGTTCCAGGCGCTCGAACAACCGGTGAAACCACCGCGACCCTCATTCACCATTCCGAGGCCCCGACAGTCTCTATATATTCCACTTCTCCGAGTGGACAGTCTCTCAAACGAAGAAAGCAATCATCCAACGCAACAGTCCTTTACATTAGTCCGTTACAAAGCGCAACTTTCCAAACTGTTCAAGCACCGGTAGCACAACACCCCTCTCGCTCTCCGAGCCTCCAGAGCACTTCCGGGTTCCCGGCGCCACGACAGGCGCGCGCCGATGACGTCATGACGCATCACACGGCGGAAGAAGCCCATCCATCTACATCAGTCCTTCCAGAGGGCCAGGTTGTATACTCTGATCATGAATCTTTAATCTGAGTTTAATATGGCCAATAAGTACCCGATTAGGGTAATGAGACCGGTACCAAGGCTATGAACCGATCCTCTTCAAGACGAGCCACGATTAAATATCTGTGAAACTGCATGCGGGAGTCAGATATACGGCGTTCAGTAGGAGGAGGTGTTTTAGCATAAGGTAGGCTGCGGCTTCCAGTCTGCTGTTGGCCTCAATTTAGATGTGTTTAGAGAAGGGCAGTCGACTGCTTCCTGCCTTAAGTTGCCCCATGCCATACTGACTCTGGTCGTCAAGCTCACCCCGCGCCAGAGACATCTTCTCACAATGTTTTTCCCACTAACTTCACGATTAACCCAGGCATCCATTGTAGCATCCTTTCATGTTCCGTTACTTCTACCTTCCACGTTCCACCCACCTCGGCCACTTCGGCTAACTCCTCCCACCTCTACCGGCTACCCCAGCTGCACAGACCGCTCCAACAACAGAACAGGTAGGTATATGGCACAGCTAAGGGAGCAGCTCGAGGTTGATTTTCTTGCCAGGGACGAAGCAGTTGTTTCTTCCTGCCTATGCCGCCC
>NW_022280255.1:13774-20437 GCF_004355925.1 Anarrhichthys ocellatus | reverse complement strand
ACCCCGGTGAGTCGGTGCCGCCTCATCAATATGGATTGGTGGGGGGGTACCGACAGAGATTCAGCTCACCGATGAGCCTAGACCACCTTATGTCCCTTGAAAACAGCACCCGATCGATCCATTGCTGCTGCTCGACAGTGAGAGCTGCCTGCCAGGACTCAGGCAGCAGTTGGTGAGACAACACAAACACACAGGACATTTTAATAACTGCGGACAGCAGTTGATGAGGGAGGGTAGCAGTGACACCTGCGGCCTCATATGTTTGAACGACAGCCATACCTCAATACTGCCAGCAGGAGGTGGGGGAGGGAGGAAGGCTGGACCGGGCAAGTCCTCCTGTTCCTCCAAGGCGAGGACCTGACACGCTGCAGGCAGCAGTAGGGAGCCGGCGACTCTGCAGGCTGGTCCATGACAAGTGCTGCTGGGGGTTGTCTTGGTCCAGTGTGGCCCCATGAGTGAGAGGCACACAATCAGCCAAGCTGCATATAAAAACTACAGGTGCAACAGTTGTTTCTTTCTGCCCCCCCCCCCCCCCCCCCTCTTCCTCCACCCCTACCCCCACTAGCGTTGCCATCCCATCTTAAATGCGCCCCATTTCCACAGCTCCGCCAGCAGACAATTCCAGCGTCCTCCGACTTATCCCCCCCCCCCCCACCGGTTTCAATTTTAGCCACAGCTAACCCTATCCTCGGACAATTCCGAAGTTGTCGGTCCTTTGCCTTCCAACAACCCCAGGGGTAGATCCCCGAGGGACATCATCCCTCGGCAACGCCGCTCTTCCACCCCCTCGAGATCCAGCCGCATGAACGGCCAAAACCACAGTGACCCTTCTCCCCCAGGCCAACACTCCGATGGCCCCATACATCAAAGTGGACAGTCTCTCGACTGAAGTATGCACTCACCCAGCTCAACATCCATTTCCACCAGTCCGACAGAAAAGCAAAACTCTTCAAACTGCTCACGGCCGCTCGGCACTACACCTCCCTCGATTGCCGAGCCACCAGCGTCAGGCGTTACATCGACGCCAGACAAGCCCAGTCACTCACACCAGGCCCTCTAGAGGGCCATTTCGTATCGCACCCCCTCCTTACTCTCTCTGCATCAGGGGTATCTCACCCTGCAGCCTCTTTTCCCCAATCTGCACTTCCAACCCACGCACATGCATCCTTTCATCCCAGCATCTTTTTCTCTTCCCTCGCTCCTGCCTTTCCGTTCAACACAACACAGGCTATCGATCACCGGTAACCACATGAACCTCGCCCAATCATCGAGCCATCGACACGCAATCCCCACATCCCCCGGGAATTGCTAAACAAGCTCGGTCGCTGCACTCAAACAGCCACTCCCCACCTGAGCAGACATCACAAGGCTCCACTTAATTCCCAGCCCGGACTTCTCCACAAAGTACATAAGAATCGATCACGCCACGTTCCCCATCAGCCTCGCAGGCGAAGAAGCCGGTCACCTAAGGCATACATCACCAGCACCTCCAAGTCCTTACCACCGATCCCAACTAACGGTACCTTTTCGTTTTCTTCGGAAGGACGCGTATGACTCCGCCATGCGTCCGTCCAAGAGCAGCCGGAAAAGTTGCTTACCTGAATCCGGACAAACGTCTTGTCACCGCAACCTCTCGGTGCATCACTTAATTCTACCGTCTTAATCACCACGGTCATTAATGTGCTACCTACTGCCACCCACTGGCACGGAAGAGTATTGAATCACGTAGCCAGCTACTATATTGCAGGCCCAGATGCTCAGCCATGGCCTTCTTCAAACCCAGCACACGGTCTAAACACTCAGCTTTCCTCTACCAGACAAAATAAATAAATAGAATCAATAGATTAAACTAAATCCTCCTTGCCACACATACCGTTAGTCGCCGCCGCCGTTACAAACCTCCATGACCATGTCACACTCGACGAAGCACGTAAACCGAGCTAACCGACACCAGTTCCTCTCCTCCCGGAACGGCATCTCCTTCTTCCAGACGAACATGTCACCAAGCCAGAAGACATCCAGCTTTTCACAGACGCAGCACCCTCGATCAGCTTTGACGGCTTCTACAGTGACAATCGGTCCTTGGCCGTGCGAATTCTCATCACCCACACCTTCCTCCGCGATCGATGAAACGCATCCCATAGTAGCCATTCTTTTGGGGCATGAACAGTCCATTAAAGACCATTGCCATCCACTCAGAATATAGCGCAGATGGCATCCTCAACAACGTCGCCCCCAAACTCTCATCGTGCCTCACTGGACGGAACCGCTTCCAAGCTTTCGCAACTCCTTCCATTCCTGCCACTCGAGATCCTTACCCCCACGACCTTCAGTCACTTATCCATTTCCCTCCTTATGGTCAAGCCCTCCACTGTACAGGTTTACATAAGTGGAATTAACTTCTACACAAACTGTCCTCATGGCTCCGTGCCCAGCCTACCCACTCACACGTCGCCATGCTACTCGAAGGTCTGTAAAGCCAAACTACGCCTAAACGGCTGCCCCTCACTTCGGACCTCCTCACCTGCGGCATCCTCACCCTCAGCTCAGGTCATCCGTCTCCCTTCATGGACAAAGCATTAAAGTCCGCGTTCTTGCCAGCTTCTTTCGCTGCTCCGAGTTCACCGCCTTGAACTCCGCCTTGAACTCCATCTGTCCCGAGATGCCACCACGTCAGACATCACATCCATCCTCCCGACACAGTCGTCTATGACCTCAACGCCGCAAGACCAACCAATACAGTCCACCTCAACCCATCTACCTTTTCTGACCAGACTCGTACCAAAGTCTGTACGAACCCATCCGCGATTACTTAAGCTGAAGTTCAACCAGCCGAACTCCCCGAAAGATCCCCTGTTGCGGTCTCGGGCTCACCACTTTCGCTATCTTGGGCCGATCCATAATACCCCCCGAGTTTACTCAGCGCCGCCTCCACCGCTTCAAGCCAAGGAATTTCCGACCACATCCTTCCAAACCGAACGACACCAGAAACGCTATCGGCATCAGTCTTTATGGAGCCATCTTTGGGGACTCTGCACTGCAAGAGCTTCTGAAGAGACAAGCCCCACTCTACAGTCTCCGTTCCCGCCAGCCACCGGACATCAACGGTCCCCCTTCGATCGCCTAGACTCCTTCCTACAAATCCTCCTCTTCTTCTTCCTTACATCCCTTCATCTCTTCATCCCTTCATCCCTCTACCCTACATCCCTTCATTCCTCTACCCCTACCCCTACCCTACATCCCTCTACCTCGACCCCTACCCCTCATCCCTTTATCTCTTCATCCCTACCCCACATCCCATCATCCCTCTACACACACACACACACACACTCACACTCACATACACTCACACACACACACAGAGACACAGAGACACACACACACACACGCACACACATGCGCACACACACACACTCACACTCACATACACTCACACACACAGACACAGAGACACACACACACACACACTACATCATATATTCCAAAGCCATTGTCATTGTTGTTGTTCTTTATGTTCATATATATTCTGTCAGGATCCCTGTCAGACCAGACACCTCCCATGGCCACACAGCTGCAGCCACTCCAGCCGATTACCTCCTGCAGGCTGACACACCAGACTCAGGTCCCACTAACGCTTCCCCTGGCACTATATAAACTCTGGTCCTGCAGTCTGGGGTTGTCAGGTTGTACCGTCTTTCACCCACTTCAACCATGTATTCACCTTCTGCCTCGAGCACCTGCCTCTGGTGCTCGTCGGTCCGGGAATCCCCCGTGCCCTCCTTGTGTTAACGGACTACACTCTGCCGCTCTGCCCTCCTTTGTGTTACGGTCTACACACCGCCGCACTGCCCTCCTTGTGTTAACGGCCTACACACACCGTCGATCTGCCTACTCTCTGGTGTCGGACTACGGGCTCCACACCTTTCTGTCCTCTACTCTGGCTAAATAAAGTCTGTTTCACCGTACTCTGCCTCCTGTGTTCTTGCGTTTGGGTCCTACCCGTGAACTCCCGTGACATATTCTTCGATATATATTTATATTGTACATAATAGTTAAATGTTTATGCTTAGTTTTTCTGTTCTACTTTGTCGTCTTTAATGTTCTTGTCTTTATATTGTTCTTGTTATTTGTACATTCCATGTATGCGTACACACATGGCCAATAAATCTGATTCTGATGTCAGCTGCAGAGACGAGTGTGTGTGTGTGTGTGTTCCTGTACATCTATCCTTGTGAGGACCATGGACGGCCCTAGTCCAGGCTGGTTCAGGCCTGAATAACTGCTTCTATACCTGGTTGTAGGCATTGAGGTTGAGGTTAAGACATGTTTAGTCCCAAAGTTGAGCAGAATCTTAGATGAAGGTGAAGACTAACAGAAGAACTGAGCCTCCATCAGCGTCCTTCTTGTCCTCCTTATATCAGTATTTCATATATCTCAGTAACCAACAACCTTCTGTATGATCCTCAGTAGAATATATGATACCATCTATCTGTCTCTTATCAAGTCAACATGATGACTGACTGCTTGATTGATCGATGATGGAGATCATTCTGATAACAGTCAAGCTTTCTCTCTTTGAGTTTCTGATTCTCAGGATGTTACTGAGAGTGATGGAGCTGCTCATTGCAGCAGAGCTCTCTGCTCTGACAGCAGTGTAATCCTGAGCAGGATCAGCAGGCTAATAGACACAGGACATTACAGTCATGTAGCAGACGCTTTTATCCAAAGAGACTCACAGTAAGTGTATTCAACATAGTATTCAAGAGAACTACTAGTCACCAGCAGTCGTAAGTGCATCTCCTTTAAACAAGCATCTAAGAGCAGAAACCAGAGCAGAAGTACAGAAACAAACTAAACATTGAACAAAAAGTTCGGAAATTAGTGTTTGGTAGATTATTTCTCTGTTGTAACAATGCTTCTTGGCAATAAATGGTATACCGTTGGAAAGCCTGTTTATTTACCTTTTAAACGTTGCCCCATTCATAAGGAACATGCATTTCTGGTATGAGCAGCAGAGCTGAGTATGTGGGTTGCACCCATGAAAAATTTGCCAAATCTTCTCCGCCTGAACATGTGGAGGAACGTTATGTTCAGCGATGAGTCCAGATTCTGTCTAAGGAAGTTGGATCGTAGGGTCAAAGTGTGGAGAAGACGGGGAGAACGCTATGCTGATTGCTGCACCGATAGAGTAACAGCTCTTGGTGTAGGCAGTGTGATTGTGTGGGGCGGCATCTCCATCACTGGAGAAACGAGGCTTGTCTTCATTGGAGGCAATCTCAATGCAGAGAGATATCAAGATGAGATTCTGCAACCAGTGGCAATCCCATTTCTCCACAGTCTGGGACCGAACTCCATCCTCCAAGATGAAGACGCTCGCCCCCACAGAGCGGTTTATCAGAGACTACCTCCAGAATGTGGGAGTAGAGAGGATGGAATGGCCTGCCAACAGTCCTGACTTCAACCCAAGTGAACACTTGTGGGCCCAGCTGTTCGTGCCAGAGTGACCAACACAACCACGTTGGCTGACTTGCGACAAATCCTGCTTGAGGAGTGGAATGCCATCCCACAGCAGTGTGTGAGCAGGCTGGTGACCAGCATGAGGAGGAGGAACCAGGCTGGTGACCGGCATGAGGAGGAGGAGCCAGGCTGGGGACCAGCATGAGGAGGAGGAGCTAGGCTGGTGACCGGCATGAGGAGGAGGAGCCAGGCTGGTGACCGGCATGAGGAGGATCCGGACAATGAGGAGGATTCTATAGGCTCCTGTTTGTTAAATAAATAAATTGTAAAATTGCCAATATGTCTTGTTTCTTCCTTGTTACTGATAGACTTCAATCATCCAATCCACCAAACAACACCAAACAAGAGTCGATAGCAACAGCAGAATACGCTGTTTGGCAGAGAAGATTTGGCAAATGTTTCATGGGTGCAACCCACATACTCAGCTGTGCTGCTCATCCCAGAAATGCATGTTCCTTATGAATGGGGCACCGTTTGAAAGGTAAATAAACAGGCTTTCCAACGGTATAACATTTATTGCCAAGAGGCATTGTTACAACAAAGAAATGATCTATCAAACACTCATTTCCGAACTTTTTGTTCGATGTTTAGTATGAATACAATAAGTGAAACAAACTAGTATGAATACAATAAGTGGTGAGTGAAGGCTCAGGGTAGTACTTCTTGAAGAGGTGAGTCTTCAGCCTGATGAAAGATGGGCAGCGACTGCTGTCCTGACGTCAGTGGGGAGTTCATTCCACCACTGTGGACCTCATCAGGATCTGCTGTGTGTGTGTGTGTGTGTGTGTGTGCGTGAGTGTGTGTGTGTGTGTGTGTGTGAGTAAGTTAAAGTAAACCTTCCTTCTTTTCTCTGCGTTAACGTCCTCTCCTCTCATTTACTATGACTGTTTGCTACAACAGAACTTCGGTGTGTGTTAGCGTGTCAGTGTTTGGCTGTGTGTGTTTGTGTGTGTGTGTCTCAATCTCCTATGCATTCCAATCTTTCCACTTCCCCTCTGTTTTCACCTTTCTGTCTGAACCAATTGTTTCATCTGAGTACGGACATGAACACAAACTATCATGTGCTTTTTTTCCTGGTGTTTGTGGTCATGAAGCATGACGTGTGTGTGTGTTTGTCTGTGTGTATGTGTGTGTGAATGATCGGTG
>NW_022280255.1:6873-13764 GCF_004355925.1 Anarrhichthys ocellatus | reverse complement strand
CGCAGACACACGTACACACACGCACGCACACACGTACACACACACACACGCACAAACACACACACACACACACACACACACACACACACACTAACAAACATCTGTCTCCTTCCTTTTATTATCCAGGCTTATTGGGGTGGCAGTAATGACATTTAGTGTTTAGCCACTGAGTTTGTGTGCTGCAGGGTGTGTGTGTGTGTGTGTGTGTGTGTGTGTGTGTGTGTGTTGACATATGTTTTTAAATGACTTAATGGGAATGTTTAAGGGTCTCTGTAGTTCTCTGACAGTGGATTTAATGTGAGTTAACGAAGACCTCCAGCTGAAGTCCGTTATGAATCCGTATGTTCAGAAAAAGACAACATGAAATATGATTTCATGCATTTCATTTCATTACATTACAGTCATGTAGCAAACGCTTTTATCCAAAGCGATTTACAATAAGTGTATTCAACATATGCAAGAGAACTACTAGTCACCATAAGTCATCTCCTTTTTCAAACAAGCATCTAAGAGCATAAACCAGAGCAAATGTACAGAAACAAACTAATACAATAAGTGGTGAGTGGAAGGCTCAGGGTAGTACTTCTTGAAGAGGTGAGTCTTCAGCCTGATGAAAGATGGGCAGCGACTCTGCTGTCCTGACGTCAGTGGGGAAATCATTCCACCACTGTGGGGCCAGGACAAGAAACAGCCGCGACCGGGTCGATCGGCCGCAGGGACCTCTGAGTGACAGGGCAACCGATCGCCCTGAGGCAGCAGAGCGAAGTGGTCAGGCGGGGGTGTAGGGCTTGACCATGGCCTGGAGATAGGAAGGAGCTGTTCCTTTCACTGCCCTGTAGGCTAGCACCAGAGTCTTAAACTGGATGCAAGCTCTTACAGGGAGCCAGTGTAGAGAACGGAGAAGGGAAGTTGTGTGGGAGAACTTGGGGCGATTGAACACCAGACGAGGTGCAGCTTTCTGGACAAGCTCCAGAGGTCTGATGGCTGACGCCGGGGCTCCGGCAAGTAGAGAGTTGCAGTAGTCCAGGCGGGAGATGACAAGAGCCTGGATGAGCACCTGCGCCGTCTTGTCAGTGAGGAAGGGGCGAATCCTCCTGATGTTGTAGAGCAGGAATCTGCAGGAGCGTGTAACCGATGCAATGTTTGCTGAGAACGACAGTTGATCGTCCAGGGTCACACCCAGGTTTCTCGCAGTCAGGAACCTGGCGTCACCACGGTTGGCATCCGTGGCCTCACCACGGTATCATCAATGGCAGTGGCGGGCCGTCAGGGCCTGCAAGGCCTTCTCTGCTGGCCTAAACAGAATCACAAAGTTATATCTATTTTATAATTTAATATTTTTTCTTAAATACACTACATGTATTATAATTTATAAAAATATTTTCCCCATTATCTTATTTTCTCATTGCACAGCTACTGTCTTCCTCAGTTGCTCTGCTTCCAGTGCAGCTTGTTTTAAGTAGAGCTTTTATCCAATCAGATCTCACCTCTGTGTCTCTAGGTAAGAACAGAGGCCCGAGGCCTGCAGACTCTCACATGCATGTGCAGTTTAAGTGAATGGGGACGATGTTGTTGATTGTCATAGTGTTCAACCAATCAGATTTTTAGTTTGACATGTTCGGCGTATTCTTTGACGTGTCAGCACCTGCTAGCCGGCCTATAATGACGTCAGCATTAGTGCAGCTCAGTGTCCATGTGTAGCTCTGCCGCGAGGTGCAGAGTGTGCTGTGATTGGTCAGTGGGCGAGCACGTGACTATCGTGAAACGAAACTTAACAGTAGAGGCTGTTGGGTAGTGAATCACATCACGTGATGCAGCTCAGCCAATCAAATATGGGCATTCTGACAAGTTTGCTGACTGAGTGAGATGTACCACACACCATGACACAGGGGACTGAGACGAGGAAAGACATTGCAGAGCAGTACGTTCAATGTTCGAGTTGTGAAAGTAAAATCCTAAAACGATCTCTGTGGGTCGCGGCTTCTCATTAAGGAATGATGGTGGGTCCCACAGCCAGACCAGCTGAGAACCACTGTCCTACATGAGTGCAGAATGCTCAAGCATTATCCAAACATATTGTAAGCCTCGTACCGAACGGTTTAATACGAAGATGTACATAGTTACAGCCTTAAAAACGAATAATAGCTGTGGCGCCATCATGTGGTTATAAGGTGGTATTTCAGCTGCAGGACAGCAGTGAAGGCCCAGGTATAAAATGCACGGCCCGCCACTGATCAATGGTGATGGACAGGTCTCGGTGCGGGCAACCCTTCCCCGGGAGGAACAGTAGCTCGGTTTTGTCCAGGTTGAGCTTCAGGTGGTGTGTCGTCATCCACGTCGAGATGTCAGCCAAGCACGCAACGATGCGTGCCCCCACTTGAGTGTCACCAATAACAAGACCAGCTGGGTGTCATCGGCATAACAATGGTAAGAGAAGTCATGCGAGCGAATAACAGAACCCAGAGATGTTTTGTAGAGCGAGAAGAGAAGGGGACCCAGGACTGAACCTTGTGTAACCCCCGTAGTCAGCATGCGTGGTTCCGACACGGCCCCCCTCCATGTCACCTGGTAGGATCGACCTGTCAGGTAGGATGCAAACAGGGAGAGTGCAGAGCCTGAGACGCCCATCCCCTCGAGGGTGGAGAGGAGGATCTGGTGGTTCACAGCGTCAAACGCCGCAGACAGGTCCAGGAGAATCAGGACAGAGGAGAGAGAGTTCGCTCTCGCTGGGTCACTCGTCTCTGTCGAGTGACCCACTTTGAACCCGGACTGGTGGGCGTCCAAGAGGCTGTTCTGGTGGAGATAGGAAGACAGTTGGTTAAAGACAGCACGTTCAAGTGTTTTGGAAAGAAAGGGTAGAAGAGAAACCGGTCTGAAGTTCTTGTCATCAGAGGGGTCAAGTGATGGTTTCTTCAGAAGGGGGGTGACTCTTGAAAGCTGTGGGAAAGCATTTGGAGGAACATTGAAATGTGATCACATTTCTACAATCTGTTGCTGTACTTTAGGAGAAAAAACACTCCAAAAATAAGAAGCAAAACTTTCACAAGATGTCATATGAACACACAGTCAGACTGAGGATCAGTGGATGTTATCTAAGTGAGCAGTAAACACACTGTTTAGAGCTGCTGCGGGGAGTCTTGCTGACATGAAAGACTCTAATGGCTGCTGTTGTTGCCTCGAGGGAAAGGCGTGTTAACATGAGAGAGACAGGGACTAAGTCTTATCATTGGACCGTGTGTGTGTGTGTGTGTGTGAGAGCATTTGTGTGTGTATATGTGCATCATGGTGATGAAGAGGGAGTCTTGATACATCTTTAACCACGAGTGTAAATGATGTGAGCTCAGGCACAATAATCAGCTCCACATGAATGAACACACACGCACACACACATGTTAGTGACGCTCGTTAGTGTCTCTTCATATCAGAGGTCAAGGTTGGATGAACTGAATTAAAATATAATAATGTATTTTAAATAGTGCTGGGCAACGATTACAATTTTGAATTGCGATTAATCTCATACTTATGCGTAAAGTTCAATAATGAATTCAAAAGCAGTGTATTGTGCACTTTTATTTTAAAAGTACTGCTATATGAACAAAAGTGCAATAACATTTGGTTTGTAAACACATTAGGTTCTTGTTAACAGCAGTGTTCTCTTTACACAGCAGCAGTTATAACAGTTATGATAATTCTGATCATAGATGTTCAGCCGGTGTTCCCAACTTTATCTTCATGTGTGTAAGAGATGCAATTTAAATATACTTCTTGAAAACTGTCTACGTCATGTTTTTATGTTTGTTAAATTCTCAGTAGTGATAACTTGTCACGGGAGTTCACGGGTGGGAACCAAACGCAAGACCACAGGAGACAGAGTCCGATATAACAGATTTTATTTTGCCCGAATAAAGACAGGAAGGTGTGGAGCCCGTGGTCCAACACCGGAGGGCAGGCAGATCGACGGTGTGAGTCCCGTGGCTCGACACCGGAGGGTAGGCAGATCGACGGCGTGATGTCCCGTGGCTCGACACCGGAGAGTACACAGATCGACCAGTACTTTACGCCCATAGCAGAGAGGAGAGAGATTAGTCCAGGAAGATACACCGGGGCTCAACTTATGGAACGGCGGCGAAGGCTACCAAGGCAGAAGACAATACGGACTGACAACTCAGGCCTGCAAGACCAGGGTTGATATGCTGCCGGGTAACGAGCCAGATTGTCCGCAGCTGTGCATCCATCAGGGCTGTGGCAATGGGAGGTGTCTGGAGGCAGGCCCGAGAAAACAACACCAAGCACAAGCACATGGCACAACAAAACAAACAGACAGACACATGAGGAGAGGAGATTGGGGGGAAACAGAGGTTAACACACAATGGGTCAGACAGGGATCCTGACATAACTAAATGATGCTTATTATACATATTACAAACAAAACACTTTAAAAACTCTAAAACAATAATTTAAATTAATCATTTATTTTTTGCTTTTTTTGGTATTTTGGTCAGAGACATATGCAACGCTGATTACCGTAATATGTGTGGTATTTGTTATAAATGTACGTTGGTGCATAGAGGGTGATAAGAAGCTGTACATGGAGGGACTTAGGACCCAGGGGAATGTAGGTGAAGCATGGAACCTGTAGTCTGTACCATGGCAGTAACCTGCATGAGGAAGGTATGCTAATAAAGAGTTAAGTTAAGAGCAGTTTGTTCTCTCGTGCTTATATGTTCATTTAAAAACACGACAATATGTGTTTTGATATTGTCACGATCCTTTAATGAGACGATCGCGACCGTGTGTGTGTGTGTGTGTGTGTGTGTGTGTGAGTGTGAGAGACAGGAGGGACCGACGGTTCCGGACCGGGCGTGTCATCTGGTGGGGGGAGCGGCAGCAGCAGCAGCAGCAGCAGCAGGAAGAGACGCCACACAAACAGCTGTTCACCACTCGCTGCCCGGTTCTTGTGTTAAAAATGTCGCTTAACAATATATATTTTTTAAATGCGTTAACGCGCGATAATATAATTGTCGCCGTTAATGAATGAATGCGTTAACGCGATAATAACGTGTTAACTTGCCCAGCACTCATTTTAAACTAACAAAGAGACTCCATTGATTCTCATATGAGGTCATGACTCTTCATATAAAGTAAAGAGGTGATCCGACAGTTTGAAGAGTCCGTCTGAAGCAGCAGGAAGTGAAACTCTCATAGAGACATGTTTCTGATCAATAATTCTGTTTGACAAGAAAACAAGGTGAGGCGTCCAACATAAAAGCTGATGAGTGTTGTGTTCAATGTCAGCCTCTACAATGAGAACAGGAATCAGAATTTAGAGCTTTTTCACCTCTAGTTGACAGAACAATGAAACAGTGACAGACAGAAACGTGCTGCATTATATCATCAATGAGGGTAATACTATGTTCTATTTCTCTGTGTGTGTGTATATACAGTATACTGTGTGTATGTGTGTGTGTGTTTATGTGTGTGTGTTTGCACACGTGCTCTAGTCATCATATCAATATTTTATTATATTAACTACAAGAATGTTAATTATCAGAGATGAAGGGCTTCTGCTTGTTTTTGTGTCATAAATACAAACATACACATTGACATGTATGGACACACCAGTGGCGGGCCGTGCATTTTATACCTAGGCCTTCACTGTTGTCCTGCAGCTGAAATACCACCTTATAACCACATGATGGCGCCACAGATATTATCAGTTTCTAAGGCTGTAACTATGTACGTATTAAATGTATGCAACGTTCGGTACGAGACTTGCAATATGTTTGAATAGTACTAGAGCATCTGGAAAATGCAGAAGCTTATATTCAGGAAAATATAATGTTTTCTGCGCTCATGGAGGACAGTGGTTCTCAGTGAAATCTGATTGGATAAAAGCTCTAGTTAAAACAAGCTGCACTGGAAGCAGAGCAACTGAGGAAGACAGTAGCTGTGCAATGAGAAAATAAGATAATGGGAAAATATTTATATAAATTATAATACATGTAGTGTATTTAAGAACAATTATAAAATTATAAAATAAATATAGCTTTGTGATTCTGTTTAGGCCAGCAGAGAAGGCTTTGCAGGCCCTGACGGCCCACCACTGGGACACACACAGTATACTGTATGTACACACACAGTAGCTAGCTTATACCCAATCAGAGCAGAGGCTCAGAGTTAATATTAAATATTTATATTTCAGTCTTATATTTTCATCACATGTTCTGTGTCAGAACACACACACACACACACACAAACACCCACACCGCTGTGAGCTACTTCTCCCTCTCAGTGGTCTGAACTAGTGAATATTGATGTTGGCTGTTTATAACAGTGTTCTAATAAGATCACAGAACAATGAAGATAATTATCTCAGTATTGATTCTTTTATTAAACTTTCTGTTTGTGCTTCTTTTCTCTCTTAGCTGGAGGTTGTTTTTTAGAGCACAGGCTGGAGGAGTTCTTTCTTCTTCTTTTAAATATTATTTCCCAGCTGGTAAGAGCCTCACTTGAAGAGGCCAGATCAGAGCTATTCCACATATTTCCTGTCATTTATTTCTAGGGCAGCAAAGCAGGACGGCTCTTACCAAGGAAAGCAGTGGGATTATAATTGATCATAATTGCACATTATTTACGGGTTACCTGTATTCTGAGGAGAAGCCCCGCTTTTAACTTATTGTTGATATGGAACTATGATTAATAAGAATATTTAAAAATAGCTCTTTATTTATGATCATATAATAATTCTTTGTGTGAAGGAGGCAGACTCAATGTTACCATTAAACAAGCAGCTCAACAGAAAGAGAGGTTTCTCTCTAGTAGTCTAGGAGTATAGTCTATTGAGTATTGAGTATTGTGTATTGAGTATGGAGTATAGTATATTGAGTATTG
>NW_022280255.1:0-6863 GCF_004355925.1 Anarrhichthys ocellatus | reverse complement strand
TATGGAGTATAGTATATTGAGTATTGTGTATTGAGTATGGAGTATAGCATATTGTGTATGGAGTATAGTATATTGAGTATTGTGTATTGAGTATTGTGTATTGAATATGGAGTATTGTGTATTGAATATGGAGTATTGTGTATTGAATATGGAGTAGAGTATATTGTGTATTGAGTGTGGAGTATGGAGTATAGTATATTGAGTATGGACTATAGTATATCGAATCAGAATCAGAAACTGTTTATTGCCAATGTATGTTGCACATACAAGGGATTTGTCATGGCGGGTGGTGAATAACATTAAACAATCAACACAGTGCAAGAAATAGAAACATATTAAAATTTACAATAGAATATATTAGAACATAAAATAAAGTGCACAACAAACAGATAACTAATATAAACAAGTATGATGAAGTGTAATGTAAAAGTGTCAAGTGTGTTTAAATAAAGAAACAGAAGGGATGTGCAGGGGAGTGACCGGTAGGAGATTGTCCTGGGGATGAAACTGTTGACTGTTGTGGCGTGAGGTCTTGGTCCTGATGGAGGTCTTGGTCCTGATGGACCTCAGCCTCCTGCCAGATGGAAGGGGCTCCAACAGTTCATGACCAGGGTGAGAGGGGTCGTGTGACAAAGTGGGTGAGAACACACCATTTGTCCCATATCACATTCATCTATAAATCTGACCATGCTTGTCAATTGTTTGTTTACCATACCCACCATGTGTTCCAGAGGCTAAAGGGGGAGGCACCCAACCATTTCCTCTATTTATACACTGGATGATGTCATCCGTGATGTCATTGGGTCAGACCAAGTATGGGGGGGAAGTAGAGTATGTACAGGTAGATTTGTAGGTTGGTTGTGAACTGTTTTACATTGTTATTAGTGTAGAGCAAAGTGTAAACCATATACAATTGTTGGCTACCTAAAGGGGTGCTGTAAGTTATAGGTTTTGTCTGTTAACTAGTGAGTCAGTAATTGGTGTCACCTGCACTCATGATAGGAACTAAATCCTGCTGATAGGAGGCTCTACATAAGGAGACGACTTTGGGTACTTCTCGAGTCTCTTAATTGTCGTTTCCTCGCTCCTCGATCCTCGCTTGAACCGGAAGTTGTTTCTGCTCCGCTATATTGACGGCCGTCCCAAAGCTCTAATGTAGCTCTGAGGAGCGAGGATGGAGGATGGAGGAGGGACCTCTGAGGAGCCATGAGCGAGGAACCACGAGAACAGACTTCCAGGAAATATTTTAACGGCCGACACGCCCCCTCATTGTTCATCAGTCATGTGATTGGACGCTGCAGCTGATCGGACTGACTGACTGAGTTTAACACCAGAGTGAAGACGGATCACAGAATAAACTCTAGTTTATATTTGATTAGGTTTCTGATTCAACATCTGGTTTAATTAAATGTTCATTGTAGTCTGAACAACAAAAGGACCACAAACAACTTTCTACATTTATTAGAAAGATTTGTGTTTTCATGATCTGATGTTTCCCTCAATAACTTTATTATGAAGACAATTAAAGTCAGAGAGAGCTGAGAGACTAAACACTTTTTACATCATTCCTGAGTGTTTGATGAGTTTTATCATTTAAGAGAAACAATAATCATATTCTGGGTTATTTAATAATGACGCCACAATCACAATTTCAAAGCGTACAGACGCAAATAATTCATAAATAAGACGATCACATTCCGCCGGTAGAAATGGATCCTGTGCTTATAAACAGAACACAGGACACAGTTTGTTAACAGACTACAGAGAGAAACACCTCTACAGTGGTGATTACTGTGCGTCTTTATTAGTTATTAGTATTATTAGTTACTGTTATTAAGTACAGTGATCATGTGATCAGACACTAACTTATCAAAAGTCTCTCCAGCTGTTAAAGCCGACTGACAGCTGATCAGCTGATCCTCCGTCATCAGAAACAGACGTCGCTTCACGTGACGCAACTGAGGAAAAGACGTCTCATGTCTCCTAAAACATGTTTCCTCGTTTCCTCTCTCCTCGCATGGTTTCCTCCATGCATCCCTGGTGGTGAGGGACTAAGACGCAAGGAAAGGACCCAAGTGAGGGAAACAGAGATGACATTAAGAGACTTGAGAAGTACCCTTTGACTGAACGAGGAAGAAAGGAAGATCAGTGTGTAGCTGTGTGCACGTGATTATGTTACTTTAGGATGAGTTGAGTTTTATTCAGTTAAGCTAAGTTAAACGTTTGTTTTGTTTTGTTTTTATATATGTTTGGTTACATGTGCAGCAGGGCACTTTTATAAATAAAACACCTTTTTGATATCGGAACAAAATCTCTCGCGTCTGCCTCCTACCACTTCAGAAGCCACTCCGGTCAGGCTTCACCACAGGTCGGCTACAATCTTTCTTGTTCACTTCAGGGTCCTTGAAGGGTCCTACACTTCAGGGTCCTACACTGGCTGTGTAGAAGTGTACCATCATTGACTTTGGCAGGTTGAACGTCTTCAGCTGCCTTGAGTATATTGTATTGACTATAGTGTATAGTATATTGAGTATAGTGTATTGAGTATGGAGTATAGTGTACAGAGTACTGAGTACCTTGAGTGCACTACATGACTTTGCAGTGATCCGTGTTCCAGTTATGAAGGATTTTCTTTGGTTCACAGGTTTAAACTGACACATGTGCTTTGAGGAGATGACAGCAGAAAGCATGAAGTGATGTCATGAATAGAGCGATGACGTTCCCCCATTTCAGAGGCTTCAAAACACATTAAAAGGGTTGTGTGTCAAAGCATATGTGTAATTAGAGAAGCACAGAGCTGCAGGCGAGCAGAGAAGGCTAATGTGGTGGAAAATGTCTTTTATTCAGGCCATGAAATAACGATGAGACTCTGAGACTTAATCATGTTGACATGTGACGCTTTCTCTTCATCTCTCTGTTCACGTTTCCTCTCTTCTGCTCTCTGATGAACTCTGTCTGTCGCTCACTTCATGCTCATAACTTCATTACTATAATACTGTGAACAATTGAAAAAGCAGCTTATTAAAAGCTTATTGAAGTGATTAGAGATGTGCTTTAGAAACATGTACTCGCTTGTAGAATTAAATCACAAATATGGAGAATAACAGAAGCTGTGAAGACTTTCATTGCATCAAAGCCCATCTTTACTGGTTTTAATCAGCCGTTTAATGGAGTCACACTCTTTCATTTGTTTTTATTAGTACTACTGGAATCGGAACTTCCTCTAATTGCCACACAGGAAACCATGCATGCTGGACATGATGTGTGTGTGTGTGTGTTGTGCACTACATGAACAATCAGCTGATCTCATGTGTTTGGTCTCTTTAGTTGAGATATTGAGACACTATGGATCCTCACAGCTCATGGTGGTCCAACACAACTATGTATTATTGCAGCTTGTATCTGACAGCTGTCTGTGTGATTCAGTGTAGATGAAGGGCTGTTAGTGGACGGACCACCCTGTTATAAAAAATCACAGGTTCGACTCCACCTCGATACAGGAAGCTGAATGTGTTCAGTGAATCATGTGTAACGTTTGCATGTTCCTCTCTCTGCTCAGGCGGCTGCACCTTTGAGGAGTCCTACAGCAGCTGTGGCTACAGCGTTTCTCTGGGAACCAACGGATTCACCTGGGAACAGGTCAACTCCTGGGAGAAACCCACCATGGACCCTGCCCTGCCCACCGGTAGGACCATGTGTTTTTATATGACGTCATCTCTGTTCATGACCGTTGGTCGAGAGAATCCAGCAGAATGAACTGTTTAATGACTCTACTCTCAGCAGTATTAATATAATATATAGTTTGTATTATAAACATTCTTAGGACACCATAAAGCTGGAAAAATATGAATCCACTTCCAATCCAAATGTATTCCTTCACTTTTTGTTTGTATGTGCTGCATGACGTTTAATGCATTACGCATTAAGAGGCCGGTTGTTTTTCAGGATGTTTCTTTGTGCTCCAGAAACAAGAGAAAAGCGCCTCGATGTGTTTCTTCGTGACGGTGAAGAGGAACATTGAGTCAGTTGGTGGAAACGGTTCTGAGGTGTCTTTAGTCTTTTTAAGCTCGGTTTAGATTTTACAGCAGATATTGATGGACATGAATCTGTGCATATTAAGTTCTTTATTTTGGACCAGTTTCATCCGAACAAACGATTTCACTCACATGTTGGTCTCTTTGTTGTGTAAGTTTGACATCCATCAGAGAAGCTTGACATGTGATATCTCTCTCTCCGCCTGTCACACAAAACTGATGATACCAACGAGTCACGTGACAAAATAAGTCACATTGACTTTTCGTGTCATGTGGGACGTGAACAGCTGTCTCCTTTGGAGGGACGTCCAGTGTTTGCTCGTGGACTTCTTCTCTCTTCACACCACGTCGGCCCCTCTGAGCGTCTCATAAAGACACGGATGTGTTGACGTCACATTAGTTTAAATGTGTTGACGTCACATTAGTTTAAAGCTCAGTGAGTTTCTTTCTCTCTTTCTCTCTGATTATCATCATGTCTTTCTCACCCTAATGACCCTAAACCCCTCCCCCCCCCTCTCTCTCAGTCACGTATTATCAGTCATGTCAATGATTGCTCTCATCCATCATCATCATCATCATCATCATCATCACTGTCTTTGACACATCTGTCAGCCTCCACTCACCCACTGAGATCTGGTTGTGAAGCTCTGAAGCTCTGACAGTCAGTCTCCATATCTGTCTCATGTCAGTCTCCATATCTGTCTCATGTCAGTCTCCATATCTGTCTCCATATCTGTCTCATGTCAGTCTCCATATCTGTCTCATGTCAGTCTGATCTTCGGGTGGCTGTCGGGGGCGATAGCCATCACTTCCTGTTGCCTGTTTCCTGTTTCCTGTTTATAGATCGCTTCTTCCTCCATCGTCTCTGTATCGACATGGATCACCTCCACATAGACATAATAAGATTACACATGATATCTATGAATTATGGGACATACATTTCTAAATATGAACTACCCCCCCCCCCCACACACACACACACACTCTTCTCTCTCATTACCTTCAGGCTGCAGGCTGAGCGAGACAAACTCACACCAGCAGCTAACATCAAAGCAGCTGATGTTCTGAGCTCCCGTCAACACGACATGAAACATGATCAGAGAAGGGGGGACAGGGGGGGAGGACAGAGAGATGGAGCGGATGTTCGATAGAAATGTATTAATACATTAAAAAACACCGTTTGTGTACTTGAGCATTGTCAGGTTGTGAAACATAATCAAAGACCTGTTTGAAACAAAGTGTGTGTGTGTGTGTGTGTGTGTGTGTGTGTGTGTGTGTGTGTTCATGCAGATTGACACACTGTGAAATAGGACAGACAGCGTGTCCATGCACTCATAAAGAGAGTCTGAACTATGTAATGGAGAAACTGAACGAGAAAATCTCCTTCATGATGACAGAAATGATGAAGAGGAAATGAGGAAGACAAACTGAGAAAAAGAGGAAAACGAGTCAATTAAAAAAGAGACGGACGTGTCCGTAGAGACAGACGTGTCCGTAGAGACGGGACGAGACACACATGGAGTCTGAAGAATGCAGACGGAGTGAACGTGAGACATTGAAGTCTGAGAGACGACGTGGAACTGAATCAAAGAAACGACGGAGACGGAGGACATTCATCGATATCATCATGATGCATGAACGTCTCATAACTGACTCCAGGTCTGTGGACACTCTGGATTCATGAATCTTTTCTCCAAACGGAACCAAATCTCTCTGAGCTGCATTTGTAGTGTTCGTTCAGAGCAGCTTTGATGTTTTCTGGCTCAGTTTGTTATAACGACTAAAGTTTCTGTTGTGAAGCAGAAAGGATCCACTGCTGGCTTCTATGTTACAGAATAAAAGTAAATAAAACAGAATCCTGAAGCCTTCACGGTGCTCAGAGACGTTCTATCTTCTTCTGTTCCTGCTGTAACTCAAAGAGCAGAGATGAAAGGACACACGGGTTCACGGTGGAGTCTTCTTATGTCTCTGGATGTGTCTCAGGTTCTCCTGTTGTCCTCCAGCTCTACGTCATCTATGTTTATGTTCAGAACCTCTCTTTGTAGTCCTCATAAGGACATGTTGGTGTTCCTCTGTGGTTGCAGCAGTGACAGTGGATGAAGATTTAATGACCCCTGAAGGGAAGTTGAGTTGTTGCAGCAGCTGAGAGGAGAAAGCAGAAAGGAAGAAAAGGAGTGTGTTAAAGGTATGAGCCGGAGATCAACAGCTCCTCACTGACAGCTCTATGAATGAAACATTCCTCTATCACTTCCTCACAGAACAGAAACACTCTGGTCTTACAAGTGAATATTCTAATATTGTATTAATATTCTAGCTTACCTCCAGACAGCATTCCCTCTACGAACATGTGATGACACAGAATCCACTGGAGACTCTTTTCTAATTCAGCGTTTTGCAGGTTTGACAGAGTTTGACAGATAAATGCAGCGTGTGTTTTTCCTCCTCCTCGAGGTGTTAGGTGATTTTAGAGAATGCTAGCCAGAGCTAACAATGCTAGCGGTGTGTGTGTGTTGATGTTTGCACTCACTGACAGTCCAGGAGCTGAACCGTGTTTCAGAAAGCCTCACAGCTCTTCACTCTTTCTTTGATGACTTCCATTCTTTCATTTTCCTCTCCCTCTCTCCCTCTCTCTCTCCCTCCCTCCCTCTCTCCCTCCCTCCCTCCCTCTCTCCCTCCCTCTCTCTCTCCCTCTCTCCCTCCCTCCCTTTCTCCCTCCCTCTCTCCATCTCTCCCTCCCTCCCTCTCTCCATCTCTCCCTCCCTCCCTCCCTCTCTCCCACTCTCTCTCCCTCCCTCCCTCTCTCCCTCCCTCCCTCTCTCTCCCTCTCTC
>NW_022280254.1:109431-157882 GCF_004355925.1 Anarrhichthys ocellatus | reverse complement strand
TGCCAGCCCAAAGCAATGGGTGTCAATGACAGCCATAACCAGAGGAAACCGCTAAAGCCACCAAACTTCGCACACGGGCACGAAGGCATGCCAGGAGTGCACACACAGACATTCGGGTCTCTAGCGCCAACTTTCAAAATGTATCGTGATGGTTACCTGACCAATCCTGGCCGGCCCGAGGCCGCCAGCCCAAAGCTTTTTTTGGTTTTTCATGTGAAATCCCGCAGCGGGAGACGCGGAGTTATCTTTTTTGTTTTCGGGCGAAATCCCTCAGTGGGAGAGACGCGGAGTCATCTTTTTTGTTTTCGGGCGAAACCCCGCAGTGGGAGAGACGCGGTTATTTTTTTGGTTTTTCAGGCGAAATCCCGCATCGGGAGATGCCGAGTCATTCGGGCCCGAGCACCGACGTAGTCAGAGTGGAGGACCTATTGTTATTCGATTGTTTATTATTATTGTTATTATTATTATTCTTAGTGTTTCGTCGCAAAAAGGAGGTGCTTGGGATACTGGGACAATGTCGAAATTTGGCACGCAAGCCAGAATTTGCGAAAATTGCAGTCTGATTGGGGTGTCCAACTGCGGTATGAAATATTGTCTCGATAGCGCCCCCTATTGAGTAGCCCCAACATTGGGTTTCACCTTAGCTGTATGAAATTTGGTAGGTATGTGGATCGTGATGGGATGTACAAAAAATCCTCTTGGAATTTTTATCTAAACAAAACAGGAAGTCGGCCATTTCGAATTTTATGACGTTTTTGGACCGTTTCAAGGCGTCATACTTTAACGAACTCCTCCCAGAGATTTGATCCGATTGACTTCAGATTCGGTCACTATGCTCTTGAGACCTTGGCAGTGAAAAGTTACTCAAAGATCAAAAAGTTATCGAACTATGTATCCGTGGCGTGGCGTCAAAAAAACATCATTCGCCATGAAAGAGGAAGTTGTTGTAACTCGGCCGTACATTGTCTAATCTGCACCAAATCTCTCATATGTCATAACATCCTGACCCGGAACACATCTATATGACAATATCAAATCATAGTAATAGCGCCACCTAGTGGCAACTGGAAGTTGTACGTTTTGTACTTTGACATCCTGCTCCTCACAGATTAATCAAATCCCTCTCAAATGTTGTCAGAACAGCCTTAAGACCTTGATGATGCTTCATTGTGAAAATCATAAGAAGTTGTTGAAGGGCGGCGACGTGGCGGTTCGGCGAATTTCGATCCTTCGCCATGAACGAATAAACTGATGTAACTCGACTCCACATCATCAGATCTTTCCCAGATTTCACATGTTTGATGAGACTTCAGGCCTGAAGACCTCTGCAGGCCAATTTTGAATCATAGTCATAGCGCCACCTACTGGTAACAGGGAGTTAAAGTCTTTATACTTTGGCTTGTTTCTCTTAGTTGGTAAATCAAATCAATATCAAATTAGTTCCACACAAATATAAGAAGTTCATAATGCCAGTTCATGAAGCTTTTGATGTTTCGTCGAATGCTGTTGCCGTGGCGATGCCGTCTTCGCCGTTAACAACGGAGGTAATTTTGAGAGGCTAAAAATGCTCGAAACATAAGCAAACTTGGCAAGCAGATTAAAAGCCCGAAATGTAGTTATAATATATGATTTTATTGGTTCAGACTGGCAAATCGGCTCAATAGCGCCCCCTACAAAATTTCGACGAAGCAGCCCTCGCAGTATGTTTGACCTAGATGTATGAAAATTGGTAGGAACATGTATCACATATGGACTTAAATAAAAGTCTCTTGGGGCCATGCTCTAAACCCAACCGGAAGTCAGCCATTTTGAATTTTTTCTGAATTTTTAGTGTCGTTTTTGTCATTTCCAGGCGCTGCACTTTAACGAACTCCTCCTAGGGAATTAATCAGATCAACTTCAAATTTGTTCAGAACAGTATAAAGACCTTTGTGATGAAAAGTTACTCAAAGCTTGTTATTTCGTGAAAAGCTGTTGCCGTGGCGACGCATTCTTCACCATGAAAAATTAAGGTGTTTTTGAGAGGCTAGAAATGCTCGAAACATAAGCAAACTTGGCATACACATTTAAAGCCCAAAATGTAGTTATATAATATGATTTTATTGGTTCAGAGTGGCAAATCGGCTCAATAGCGCCCCCTACAAAATTTCGACAAAGCAGCCCTCGCTGTACGTTTCACATAGATTTACAAAATTTGGTAGGCACATGTATCACATGTAGACTTAAAAAAAAGTCTTAGGAGTCCATGCTCTAAACCCAACCGGAAGTCAGCCATTTTGAATTTTGCATGAATTTCTCGTGTTTTTTTTCCATTTCCAGGTGCTGTACTACGAACTCCTAGGGAATTAATCCGATCAGCTTAGAATCTGGTCAGAACAATCTGAAGACCTTAGCAATTAAAAGTTACTAAAAGCTTGAGGTTTCATTGAACAACATGGACGTGGTGTGGCAGCCATTTTACATGGTTCACCATCATCCATCAAGCTGTTGTAACTCGACTGTACTTTGTCAAAACTCTCCCAAACTTGACATGCTTGATTATGGTCATGATTTTAGGACTTCTGCATGCCAATATTAACTCATACTCATAGCGCCACCTACTGATGACCATGGCTGTAAGCAGGATTCTATAATTACAGCGGCCCAAACACTGAACTTATTAAAAGGGTTTGTGGGCACACCATGAGAAAAAGACTTCTCTGATCTAAATATGTGCAAACTAAGATCATTGGAGAGCAAAAGTTAGATAACAGTGGATTTTCAAACCATGTCAGTGGGCATGAGTATAAATGATCTGTCCAGAGCTTCTTCATGACAATCAGGTTAAACGTTATAATGAATGCTTCACACTACAATCTGAAGTTACAGAAGAACTTAAAATGAAAACAGTGTTAAATTAAAGTGTTCAAGCAACAGCAAATGGCACTACTGTTTTGTTAACTTTCATGTAAGTCCAAATACAATCAGCAGGACACAGCAGGGAGTTGAACCCCATCCCAGTAAACTGACAGTCTGTTATGTTACAAACACTGAAGCACATTCACACACATTCATTTTCTTAATGATCTACACAGGCTTACATTTATGATTGTATCGGAGCTACACTCAAAACATTTGAGGCTTAAGACCTGGCAACATGATCTTGCTACGCTGCTGGTCGACACAGGAAATATCATCTAACTCGTGCATGCAGTGTATGATGGTCACAGAAATGCACGTCCGCGTCACCCAGAGTCCTGCCAGTACCCTCAACGTGCGTGAAGTTGTGAGGGCCCGATCAATGCTGCTCGCAGCTTTAATTTTCACTTGGTTTTAAAACTCATTGGGTTGAGATTGAAACACAGTAGAGTAAATTTGTTGATCCATCTTTGGACCTTCAAGTGTTCTATAACACGGGACCCAATGATTTATGGAGATGATACACCCTGGGGGACATGTACAGGTGTATTTTATTCACTTGGTGTTTGTGCTCGGTATTTCCGATTTATATTTCTTATGGGACCCTTAACCGGTTGTCTTACAAACAATGATATGGCTTTTTACCATATTTCTACTTTTTCCTGGTGTACCGGGTTTTGGGTGCCCAGGTATTCAACTAGACAGATGAGACGGCTTAGTCATTTGATTGGAGGGAGTTGCAGCCTATCAGGAACTCCCCTATTGCTCCGCAGAAAAAAAAGAAAAAGCCCCCACCTAACCTTTTCCTTAACCCTAACCTTAACCTAACCCATTAAACCAGCAGATAAAGGGGGACAAATAGTTTTACAGGACAGACACAACTACATTTTAGAAGCCGAAACACAGTTAAATGACAACACATACCATAAACCACTTACACATTCTATACAACTAGAAACACAACAACTTGTAAGGAACATTACACATAGTCTAAACCATAATAAACAGATAACCGCAAAACAAAAGCAATACCTGGACGGTCCAGATGAACCCAGGCCTCTTCTACCTTCTCCCCAAGATCCACAAGCCTCCTGTGACATGGACGGTCCCCTCTGTTGTTCCGCCCCATTGTTAGTGAATGTAATTCCGAATCATATAGAATAACAGAATACATAGATCATTTCATTAACCCACTCTCCAGACTTCATCCCAGTTACCTCCAAGACACTTACCAATTTGTTAATAAAATAAAAAACCTTCAAGTACCCGGTCACACTTTCCTTTTTTCCATAGATATAGACTCCCTTTACACTAACATTGAAACACCACTTGGCCTTGCTGCCATTCAAAACATTTTCAATAAGCACCCAGACCCAGCCAGACCCGACAAATAAATCATACAGTTATTACAAATCACCCTCACCAGAAATGACTTCAAATTTAACAATAAGCACTATCTCCAGCTGTGCGGCTGTGCAATGGGCCGGAAATACTCACCATCGTATGCCGACATCTACCTGGCCCATTGGGAGGAGGTGGCATTCACCAAAATCCAACACAAACCCCTCCTGTACTTCCGGTACCTGGACGACATCTTCGGCCTCTGGAATCACACAGAACAGGACTTTCATACATTTCTGGACACCCTCAACTCACACCATCCCAGAATCAAACTTAAACACAATATACAGGCAGACACGGTCGAGTTCCTTGACACACGGGTCTTCTTCCGTGACTCCGGTGACCAGCAGAAAACACTGGCTACCAAAGTATATTTCAATGGCACTGACCGCCTCGCACTCCTTCACAAGTCGAGCTATCGCACCAAGCACACGTACAGAGGTCTCATGAAGTCCCAGCTGATCCGCTTCCACAGAATCTGCACCTTCCCGGTTACCAGCACCCTCTTTGGTGCGTTGAGGCTCAGGGGGTACTCGAAGCGCTTCCTCAGAAGTACTAAGGCGGAGGTCGCCGGCACCTTTAACAACAACAACACCCCGGTGCGGCCGTTCGACCTATCCCTTGTCCCCTTGATAACAACATTCTCAGATTGTAAGCACAACTTTTTAAAGACACTGAGAAACAACTTTCGGGGGACGAGGGAGGACTGTGCCGCCCTGGGTGGGTGCTGGATGATCTCTGCCTTTCGTAGGAACAAAAACTTAAAAGATATCCTGGTCCACACAGATCTCAACTTAGAGAGGACCAGGAGGGAGGCGCTTCGAGGTTCGGAGATCAGTTTTATTCGCCTCCCCCACGTTTTTAACCCTCAGGCGAAGATTGGTTTTAATCTGGGGCAGGCCCTGCAGCCTCCGGCTACAAATGCAGTCTACGCTGGGGCCTGCCACAAACTACGTGGGGGAGACAGGCAACGAGTTGCACCTTAGAATTAAACAGCATATTTACATGATCAACAGTGGTAATGGTTCGAGCGTCCTGTACACTCCATGGCTCACACAGGATACAAAGTTTGGGCCTTGAGAGCAACAGACATTGGAGTGTGGCGCAGTGGCAGGCAGCGGAGAGGAAATGGATACACAGACTAAAAACAATAGAACCTGATGGCCTTAACGAGAAGTACTAACTGTGTGTCCAACCTTTTAACCAGGTTTTTTAACCTCTTTTAAGAAACAAACCACTTCCTGATCTCCATGGTCCCACCCCTACTGGTCTTTCCCCCCCTCTTTCTTCCCCTCCCTTTTTATCCAGGAGCCTCACCTGCAATACCTTAACCCCCTCCCTCTTCCCTAACACCCAGTATACCTCCACCATGGCATTTCCCTGATATACATGTTTTTTTGTTTGTTTGTTTTTATATATTTATCCTTCACGTGTGGTTTTAATATATTATGCATGCTTTTATCCTAAATTATTGACTATATCTGTTATTTATAATTATCTTGTCTTTTAATTTATTTATCTATTTTAACTCTTGCCATGGTGGAGACATACCCTCCGGATGATGTCCTCCCCTCTCCCCCTACAGGCAGACGAGGCCCATTTTGGACTCCCGACTTTTTCTTTAAACACCCCCCCCCCCTTTTTTCTCCCTTAATTTTAACGGCTGATGGGGGATGAGGTCATTGGGCAGAATCTAACACATTTTTATGGCACTTATCCTTTTAACCCAGTGTTTCCTTATCTTGCCTCACTTTTGCATGTTTTTACTTTGTAAAGCACTTATTTATTTTCTTAAAGTTTTAGATGTGGGGTGTGTGTGTATATATATATACTATATGTTTATTTATCCCTTTTTTATATTTGTTATATATTTTATTTATTTATATTTTATTTATTTATTTATATATTTATTAAGGAAACACTGTGTGTGATTTTATTTTTATTCCTTTATCCCCTTGTCTGCCCGTTTTTATGAATTTTACTTCTACAGGAACCCACATCGGGGGACGGACCTTGGAGATCCTGGGTTTTCTTTTAAGGGTCGACTCCCGTTGCCCGTCCTGCGTCTGCTCTGATGTTCTTTTTAAACCCTTTACCCATTTTAAACTTATTCTTTTTGAAGGTTGTTTACTATGGGGTGATTTCTTTTTAAGCATACCTATGCTCCAAATAAAAGAACACCCGAGATCTCTTTTAGATAAATGTTCCCCTTGTGCCCGTGCCCCCCGTGACCTCCACCAGGAGGCCACGTCCCTACCCAAACCTAACCTTAACCCTAACCTTAACCTCTAACCATAACCCCTAAAACCTTAAAACTTAAACCTAATTTAAACCTGAACCATTATACTATCCTCTTCAACTACGCATCTTGCCTTCTACATACCACCTTTGAAGATGGACTCCAAAAGGTCATTCGAGACACTTCCGTGGATTGCGCTGGGTCAAAGCACATACGGTGGGTGGGATACTGAGTGACATGCGCTGGCCCGTGCCTTGCCTTAGGTCTCTATTCAACCGTGAAGTCCTATGACGACGCGGGGAGATCTCTGGGAATCCGATTTAATCCTAACCCCTAACCCTTATGGTTAGGTCCTAGGCAGCAGCTAGAGGCGCCAAACATACCACTAAGGTGCTAGGGCATGCTACACATCAAGTTTCAGGAGGCTAGCACCAAGTGGCCAAGAGCTATACACCATCTAAGCCTCTTCACCATAAATGGTGAAGGGGATTTATTACTCCTTCCCAAGGGTACACTTGGTACCAATCGAACCGCAATGGCCACATTAGGGGGGGTAGAGCCCACTTCAAAGGCTCTAGGACCTTCCTATCAAAAGTCATTCCAAAAGGGCCTGTGAGCCAATGAGCACTTTTGCCGCTTCGACCCCTTCCCAAGGTCACAGAGACTCGCCACCGCTACTGTTCCATCCGGAGTGGTCCAATTATTACTGAGGGAGCAAACTTCCAAGTCTCTAGGACCTTCCTATCAAAAACAATTCCAAAAGGGCCCATGAAACTGTGGTTATCATCCCTTATCCTGAAACGTCTTTTAAGAGCATAAAAGGCTGAGAATGTACCTTAAACCAGTAAAGTGCTGAAAACAGCAGATATTCATGAAAATGACCTGAAACAGTGAAATCAACTGTCCTGAGACACTTTTTTGAAGAAAATCTTTGAAACCAAGTTTACTTTCACAAAATCTACTTTTGGCCTCTTCCAGGCTTGAAAGAGCATAAAAAGTGAAAATGCATCTTTAGTGTTGTGTTCAGAATTTCTCAGCAAAAGGAAAAGCCCCCCTCTGCTCCTTCGTCGGTCAGCAAAACAAGGCCGAATCAGCTGGTTCAAGTTAAAATCAAAAGGTATTTAATATCTAACAAAAGCAAATGCAGTTACAAACTGAATCACACTATGAATTACAAAACAAATATATATATTCCATGGAATTGAGATCTAATCCATACCACCCGACAGACTGGTGTATCTGCCCGACAGTCTGGAGGAGATCTGCCCATCTCCGGGGATTCAAAGTCTTTTGTCCCCGAAGAGTCTCTGAAATGTCTCATATTTCACATTCTTCACCACATCGATCAGCTCAGGGATTGGCTGAACCCTGATCTGTTCTTCCTGCTCTGTGCCCTGTTGGTCTGTAGTCAGACACTGATGCAGCCGTTTCTCCCCCTCCGTTCCTGGCCCAGCAACATTTATTACCTTATATGGTGGTGTCATAAGGTCTCTGGTTTGTCTCACAGTGCACAATACATTCAGTAACTCTCCTTTTAGTTTAAACCTTCTACATGTAAATATATTGTGAGACATAATATCCAGCACTAGGAGCGCTTTTAAACATAGATTTCTCACAGCGGTAAAGTGCTGAAAACAGCAGTTATTCATGAAAATGACATGAAACTGTTAAATCAACTGTCCTGAGTCACTTTTTTGAAGAAAATCTTTGAAACCATGTTTACTTTCACAAAATCCACTTTTGGCCTCCTCTGTGCCTGAAACATCTTTTAAGAGCACGAAAAGCTGAGAATGTACCTTAAACCAGTAAAGGTGTGTAAGCGTGTATGTATCTGTATGTATTTGTGTATATCTGTGTCTGTATATATTTTCTTTCTTTTTTTCCTATTTTCTATTTTTAGTTCTTTATTTCCTATTTTAACTTATTTTGTGGACAGGTGTTGTAAATTAGCATTTCGCTACAAACACAACACAATGCATCTGGGCTTTGTCCATGTTACAATTCTAATGCTACTGTGATATCCATATCAGATAAAATAAACATTAAAAAGCATCAGATTCTAATGAAAACATCATGAAACTGAGAAATCAACTGTCCTGAGCCACTTTTTTGAAGAAAATCTTTGAAACTATGTCGTACTTGCGTTTTGCTCAATTAGCATGTGAAAACAAACTTTGCGGGTGTTCTTCTATGCTGTGAAATGGCGGGTGTCTATAAGCATTACAAGGCATTAGCGCCAAATGTTGTTAAGGAGTGTGACTAGACGGCATAAAAAATCCCCTTCAAAATAAAAGCACAAGATTTTTAATTTTTTATTCCCAGGCAAAGGCCCGCGACCCACCCACCAGTTGAGAATCACTGATGTAGACCATTTCAATTCCAAGCCACCATATACTGTGTACATGTACAAAAGAACAAAGTAATGATGATGATATTCTGAATTTAATTCAGGAAAAAAAAAAAATGTTTTCAGACAAGTGGTAAAACAAATATTTTTTCATAATAAATAGAAATATTTTCGAGATACATTTGTTTTAAATAACCTCCAGAGGTCCAACACTCTTATTTGCAAAAATATACACTGTCTGAACCATAAGAATAAAACCATTTTTTACAGGATATTAATACTACAATATGTTTTTTGACACTAAACCAGAAAGCCAGAGAGGTTCATGTGGCGTGTCACATCTCTGCAGCATCTGTGTGTTCAGGGTTCAGACTTAGAGAGACACCGCAGACTGGGCAGCCTCCAGCGACGAGCACTGCTTTGGATCCTCAGGTCCAACCATTCCCGCTGAGCAACACCCAGAGCTAGACTGGGAGCACAAAGTAAAGACAGTACAATTCTTACTGTTGAATCTCATCACAACATCACGGGTGTGTCTGTCTTTTCTAATAACACAAACCTTGAGTATTTTAAAGGGGCCCTGTGTAATACCTGGCCACCTGCTCCAAGGACATAGGTGTCAGCATTTCACCTCTACTACTTGGTCCATGCAATCTACATGTACAGTCAATCAGTTATTAAAAACAAAAATCTTACAGCAGGGCAAGAATACACAAAATGTGACCTAACTGCTGAAAGTCTGAGTGATGGTCAAAATAACACCAGTATAATCTTCACGTGTGGCGTTGGCCTATAGTTTACACCATCTGTGTGGTGACTGTGACACAAACCGGGGCTGTACGGTCCGTGTACCGTCACATTTTGATATATATACTGGCTTGGGTCTGGGGTGGCAGAGACAAGAGAATGACTCGTGTTTTCGTTTTCTGCCTACATGGGCATGCTTTGCTGGGAGGGGAGCATGTCACGGCTCCGAGGTACAAAAACACCAGCACCGGGAGTCCCAGCAGGCTGGTAGAGCGCTGGGTCTAACCTGTGTATTGGCGGCAACAGCAATTTTGCTGATCATACGGGGAGTTGGGGCAGTCCCCCGGAATCAGACTCCCGGTGCGAGGGTTTGTTCTGGCTCGATCAAGCTAACTGCTGAAGAAAGCTCCATCCGTCTGCCAGAGCTGCCAGGCATTCTAGTTCTGGCCAAGAAGCCTCCTGGCAGCAGGCATGGCGAGGGTGTGAGTATTTTTCTCATTTCTGCCACTTTGTATTTAATCCAATAATCCAACATGGACCATAGAGGAGTTATTGACAAGTCCACGGGGCAGGTCCAAGTCTTCGTCCTCTGATGGTGGACTGAGGACAGACTGGATGCTACAGTGACTCACTATGGCCTCTCCTGGTACAAGTGATATTACAAGACAGGAAGGAGCGGGCTAGCTGGTTAGCATTCTCATTTCAGTAGATATCTCTGTAACACAACACATCCTGTTAATAATGTTAGTTCAATCTATAATTGTTTTAAGCTAAAATTGTAACCAGTTACACATTGCATCTTTTAAGGGGGTGACAGGCATTAAGCCCGATACCTATTCCAAACCATATCACTGAGGAATCACAGTTGTACAAATTTACCTTGGAGCAAGGTAGGGCTGTCCAGGGCTGGATGGGTTCACTGGAGGGACGTCAGCCGTCACAACCGAGGGATCAGACTGAGTCGGGTCCTCACCCTCCATACACCTCAAGTTGGTTATACTGCTCCCCATTGCTGCATCAAGGCTGTCTCTGCTGTTGGCTGGACCTGAAGAGTCGCACACAGAGGTCACTGCCACTGACTCTACTCAAACCAATGATCTACTGCATCCATCAAAGTTGTCCATCACCAAAATGTGTTTCTTTTTAAATAAATCTAATACTCTAGAGTTATGAGGGGAGATTGTCTCATTCGGCTTTATAATCCATCTTGAAATGTACTGCTCACACTGTTTAATGCCATACACTTCATTCAAAGATACAAAATATATATAAATATTAGTGCTGGGCAAGTAAACGCGTTATTATTGCGTCAATTAATTAACGCCGACAATTATTTTATCGCGCGTTGACGCAGTTTTAAAAAAAATTATTATTATTTTGAAAGTCCGTTGCTCACTGGCTCTGAATACACAGACAGACAGACCATGGCTCATAGGAGGGGCGGGATGTTGATCAGGATTGGCTTGGGTCATCACGAGTCTCAACCAATGAGAGCATTTGGGGTGGGCGCTGCGGTGCGATAGCCTATCAGTGTTGAGATGCTCCTCCTGTCATCACTGACGTCCTGACATTGAATCAGGAAACAAATACTGTAGCTGTCTGTGTTCACCCAGAGCTCTACGATACCTCATATCAATAGAGACCGGACCAAACTGTGTGTATAAATTAGTGCTGGGCAAGTTAACACGTTATTATCACGTTAACGCATTAATTAATTAACGCCGACAATTATTTTATCGCGCGTCAACGCATTTTTTTAAATTTATCTTTTTTATTGAAAGACAAGAGACAATACATATACATAACAAGAGGATGACAGTAATAGTGGGATAAAAGCCAGCAAACATCCTATAGTCAGTTGCGTGTATGTGTGTGTGTATGTCCTTGATCCTTTTGAGATGGGAAAAAATAATTAAAAAACAAAAAACAAAAAAAAAAAAGGTACGTATTTTTAAGTTATTATTATTGTAACAGACTGTCTCATGTTTATCGTTTTGTATTGGAGATATGATGTCCCTTCAGGGTTGCCGTAGAGAATAGGCGACTTCCGCATCTGGTCGAGGGGGGGGCAGAAATAAAGAGAGAAGCTGCACCAGCTGTTGCTCTCCCTGGAGACTACTGGACATTGCTGCGGTAAAGTCAGCAGACACTCAGATCTCCATGGTCAACTCAGCAGACACGTTAGTGCACCTATATGCTGAAATTCACGGTAAACTAATTTAAACGGCACAGATCAAGAGCGAGCGAAGGACTTTGAAAGTTAGCGGAAACATTAACGTGAGACAACATCCGGTTTCTTCAGACAAACATCCGGTTTTCAGAATAAGATGCCAACAAAGTATGAATTATATTCACATTAAGTATAAAACATGCTACCTGCATCTCGTGAACCAAATGTTATTGCCCTTTTGTTCATATAGCAGTACTTGTAAAATAAAAATGCGCAATACACTACTTTTGAATTCATTATTGAACTATCGCCATAACAATGCGATTAATCGCAAAACATCCATGCGATTAATCGTGATTAAAAATTTTAATCGTTGCCCAGCACTAGTATAAATGTGTGTGTGTGTAAAACATATGGTACAAACAATGAATAGACGCAGCCTTATTTACGTCTAGATGATGTTATTCTGAGTGTTGATGGAGCTGCTACAAAGTTAGCATAGCCTAGCACCGATCCATCAGAGCTCCATTGAGAAAACAAGTATTTTAAAAGTTATTTGCTTGTCGTCATCATTACGTAGTTATTTCGGGGTCCCCTTTTGTCTGTTTATTGCAGTTAAATCAGTTTATTTTGTGTTCATACAGCTGTAGTAAACAGCGACGTGTGGCTCACTAGACAGTAAATACAGCTCGATGAGATCCACGGAGCTCCTCTGGACGTTTAGTTTCCTGGTATCTGGATTTCCACAACACGTACTAAGCAGTCCAATCTGGGGAAGATTTTCAATTCAATTATAGTGGCTTAAATTATTCATAGAATATTATTTCAACACATTGCTTTTTTTGTTGTGTTGATTTCAGAAAATATATATAGGATACAAGAAATATTGTAACTGCTACTGTGTAAAGGAAATACTGCTGTTAAAAAGCACCTTATTTGTTTAAAGTGTTTGCAAACCAAATGTTATTGACCTTTTGTTCATATAGCAGTACTTTTAAAATGGATATATACTTTATTCATCCCCAAGGGGAAATTTGTCTGTGGCAGCAGCAAACAAGGTTACACAATAAAATAAAAATATTAAGTATGGAAAATGCACAATATAATAAAATAACAGAGCAGGACCCATTCAATTTAAGAAACTAAAAATGCACAGTATATACACTGAATAGAATCGTATTAAATTAACTAAGTAGGAAAAAATAAACTAAACAATAGTGCACAAGATCACCATCAGCAGCAACAACAGTGTAGCAGTGTTATAGTTTTGTGTTTGATTTGGCCAGAGGTGATTTATTGTACAGTCTAATGGCAGTGGGCAGGAATGTTCTCCTGCATCTGTCCTTGTGACAGCAGAGCTGGATCAGTCTGTTGGAGAAAGTGCTCCGCTGTCCCTGCAGTAGGTGGTGGAGAGAGTGGTCCGGGTTATCCAATATGGATAATAGTTTCTTCAGTGTCCTCTCCACCACCTCTTCCAGATTGTCTTGTTTGCAGCCAATGATGGAGCCGGCCTTCTTAATCAGTTTATTAAGTCTGTTGGTGTCTCCGGCTCCAATGCTGCTCCCCCAGCAGACTACGGAGAAGTGAAGTGCACTGGCCACAACAGGCCGATAGAACATCTCCAACATCTTGCTGCACACGTTGAAGGATCGAAGTTTCCTCAAGAAAAAGAGTCGACTCATCCCCTTCTTGTACACAGCGTTGATGTTGGTCTTCCAGTTCAGTCTGCTGTCGATGGAGACACCCAGGAACTTGTACGCCTCCACCATGTCCACATCCTCTCCCAGAACTCTCAGCGGTTGTGGAGCCGTCGTCTTCCTCCTGAAGTCGACCACCATCTCTCTGGTCTTGGCCACGTTCAGAAGCAGGTGATTTCTACCCGCCCCCTCCACAAAGTCCTCCAATACTGCCCTGTACTCCTCATCCCGTCCGTCCCTTATACACCCGACCACTGCAGAGTCATCAGAGAACTTCTGCAGATGGCATGACCCCGAGTTGTATTGGAAGTCAGAGGTGTACAAGGTGAACAGGAAGGGAGACAGAACAGTTCCCTGTGGGGCTCCAGTATCACTGACCACCACATCAGACAGCACACGGCCCAGATGGACAAACTGTGGTCTGCCCGTGAGGTAGTCAGTGATCCAGGAGACAGTGGACGCGTTAACCCCCACCACCCGCAGCTTCTCACTCAGCAGCACTGATTGGATGGTGTTGAATGCACTGGAGAAATCAAAGAAAGTGATTCTCACAGAGCCACCGGATCCATCCAGGTGCGACTGAGCTCATTGCAGCAGGTAGATGATGGCGTCGTCCACTCCCACATAAGGCTGGTATGCAAATTGCAGAGGGTCCAGTGATGATTTCACCCGCGGTCAGAGGTGGACCAAGACCAGCCTCTCCAGCACCTTCATCACATGAGATGTGAGGGCAACTGGTCGGTAGTCATTGAGGCCAGATGGTGTTGTCTTCTTTGGTACGGGAACCAGGCACGACATGCTCAATACACTACTTTTGAATTCATTGTGAGGGTTAATCGCGATTAAAAATTGTAATCGTTGCCCAGCACTAATAAATATACATAAATATGTTATGGGGATGGAACATTGACCATATTGAAGCAGGACGAATCTGAAATCCATCCATCACATATTGGCAGGAGAAAAGAAGCCATTGGCGTTACATGCTTCATGTGTGTCTGCAGCTCCCCCCAGGCCATTACAGTCAGCACCGTCACAGACTGAGGTCCCAAGGGTTGCACCGAACCAAATGAAAAATGGGTTTAAATTCCGAAATGAGAACAACACACATGGACCCCGGAAAAAAAAAAAAAATCATTGACCAAATCATTGACAAACTAATTAATTGAAGTCTGAATTATATAAAATACATTTATTGCATATTAGGCCACCAAACATTACTAGTGGTCAAAGGAGCAGCTGTAAAACGATGGACAAACATTTAATTTCTTATATTCTTCACAATAAAAGTCCGCCGTTATTTTATGCAGAGTACTCTCTCTCCCTACAGTAATAGTAGACTTTCAAATAACCGCTAACAAAGCTCTGCTACTTTGGTAATAAACACATTTAATTTCCTCAAAGTTTTCCTTCAATTCTCCCTATCCATCCAGCCATCCATTTTCCACCGCTTATCCGGGGTCGGGTCGCGGTGGCAGCAGGTCAAGCAGGCCGACCCAGACCTCCCTCTCACCGGCAACATGTTCCAGCTCATTCTGGGGGATCCCGAGGCGTTCCCAGGCCAGCTGGGAGATGTAATCTCTCCAGCGTGTTCTGGGTCTTCCCCGGGGTCTCTTCCCAGTTGGACGTGCCTGGAAAACCTCCAGTGGGAGGCGTCCAGGAGGCATCCTAATTAGATGCCCGAACCACCTCAGCTGACTCCTTTCGACGCGAAGGAGTAGCGGCTCTACTCCAAGCTCCCTCCTGATGACTGAGCTCCTTACCCTATCTCTAAGGCTGAGCCCGGCCACCCTACGGAGGAAACTCATTTCGGCCGCTTGTAGCCGCGACCTTGTCCCTTCGGTCATGACCCAGAGTTCGTGACCATAGGTGAGGGTAGGAACGTAGACCGAGTGGTAAATTGAGAGCTTTGCCTTCCGGCTCAGCTCCCTCTTCACCAAGACGGCCCGGTGCAGCGCCTGCTTTACTGCTGCAGCTGCACCAATCCGTCTGTCGATCTCCCGCTCCATCTTACCCTCACTCGTGAACAAGACCCCGAGATACTTGAACTCCTTCGCTTGAGGTAGGCACTCCGTCCCCACCTGGAGGGAGCAATCCACCGGTTTCCGGCAGAGAACCATGGCCTCAGATTTGGAGGTGCTAACTCTCATCCCCGCCGCTTCACACTCGGCTGCAAACCGCCCCAGTGAATGCTGGAGGTCGCAATCCGAGGAGGCTAACAGGACCACATCATCTGCAAATAGCAGAGAAGCGATCCCGAGACTCCCGAGACTGACGTTCTCCGCCCCCAGGCTGCGCCTAGATATCCTGTCCATGAAAATCACAAACAGGACCGGTGACAAAGGGCAGCCCTGGCGGAGGCCAACACCCACCGGGAACGTGTGACTTATTGCCGAGAATGCGGACACAGCTCCTACTGCAGCCGTACAGAGACCGGATCGCCCGTTGTAACGGGTCCGGCACCCCATACTCCCGCAGCAGCCCCCACAAGACCCCCCGAGGGACCCGGTCGAAAGCCTTCTCCAAGTCCACAAAGCACATCTAGACTGGTTGGGCAAACTCCCAGAACCCCTCCAGTAGTCTTGCGAGGGTAAAGAGCTGGTCCACTGTTCCACGGCCGGGACGGAATCCGCACTGCTCCTCTTGAATCTGAGGTTCGACAAGCGGTCGGAGCCACCTTTCCAGCACCCTGGCATAAGCCTTCCCCGGGAGGCTGAGTAGTGTGATACCCCGGTAATTCGAGCACACTCTCCGGTCCCCCTTTTTGAAGATGGGAACCACCACCCCGGTCTGCCATTCCATGGGCACTGATCCCGACCCCCATGCGACATTGAAGAGGCGTGTCAGCCAGGACAGCCCAACCATGTCCAGCGCCTTCAGCATCTCAGGGCGGATCTCATCCACCCCCGGCGCCTTGCCACCAAGGAGCTTTTTGACTACCTCGGCGACCTCTGCCAGGGATATGAGTGAGCCTCCCCCTAGGTCCTCAGGCGCTGCCTCCTCTGCAGAGGACATGTTGGTCGGGTTTAGGAGTTCCTCAAAGTGCTCTTTCCACCGCCCGACGATGTCCTCCGTCCGGGTTAGCAGTTCCCCCCCCCTGCTGAGAACAGCCTGGGGTAAGCCCTGCTTTCCCTTCCTGAGCCGTCGGATGGTTTGCCAGAACCTCCTTGAGGCCAACCGAAAGTCCTTCTCCATGGCCTCCCCGAACTCCTCCCATGCCCGAGTTTTAGCATTCGCGACCACCGCAGCTGCAGCCCTTCTGGCCTGCCGGTACCTGTCAGCTGCTTCGGGAGACCCCTGGGCCAACCAGGCCTTGAAGGTCTCCTTCTTCAGCTTGACGGCTTCCCTCACCTCCGGTGTCCACCACCAGGTTCTCGGGTTGCCACCACGACAGGCACCGATGACCTTCCGGCCACAGCTCCTAGCGGCCGCGTCCACAATAGAGGCTTTGAACATGGTCCACTCGGATTCCGTGTCCCCAACCTCCCTCGGGATGTGTGAGAAGTTCTTCCGGAGGTGGGAGTTAAAGACCTCCCGGGCAGGGTCCTCCGCCAGACGTTCCCAGTTCACCCTCACTACACGTTTGGGTTTGCCGGGTCTTTCCAACTGGTTCCCCTGCCATCTGATCCAACGCACCACCAGGTGGTGATCAGTTGACAGCTCTGCTCCTCTCTTCACCCGAGTGTCCAAGACATACGGCCGCAGATCAAATGATACGATTACAAAGTCGATCATTGATCTCCGGCCTAAGGTGTTCTGGTACCAGGTACACTTATGAGCCACCTTATGTTCGAACATAGTGTTCGTTATGGCCAAACCATGGCAAGCACAGAAGTCCAACAACACCATTCGGGTTCAGATCGGGCAAGCCGTTCCTCCCAATCACCCCCCGCCAGGTTTCTCCGTCATCACCCACGTGAGCGTTGAAGTCCCCCAGGAGAACTATGGAGTCGGTAGGCGGCGCCCTTTCCAGGACCCCTCCCACAGACTCCAAGAAGGCCGGATACTCTGAACTGCTGTTTGGTGCATAAGCACAAACCACAGTCAGAGCCTTGCTCCCCGCAACCCGAAGGCGCATGGAGGCGACCCTCTCGCTCTCCGGGGAGAACTCCAACACAGCGGCGCTCAGCCGGGGGCTCGTGAGTATCCCCACTCCCGCCCGGCGCCTCTCACCCTGGGCAACTCCGGAAAAGGACAAAGTCCAACCCCTCTCCTGGAGCTTGGTTCCAGAGCCAACGCTGTGTGTGGAGGTGAGGCCAACTATTTCTAGCTGGTATCGCTCCACCTCCTGCACCAGCTCCGGCTCTTTCCCCGCTAGCGAGGTGACGTTCCACGTCCCTAGAGCTAGTCTATGCCGCCGGCGATCGGCATGCCCGGGCCTCCCGCCCGACCCGCCGCCCGGTCTGCATAGCACCCGACCCCGATGCTTGTCCCTGCGGGTGGTGGGTCCACAGGGTGGCTGCTCCATGGTGTTTATTCGGGCTGAGCCCGACCGGGCCCCATGGGCAAAGGCCCGGCCACCAGACGCTCGCCTACGAGCTCCCCTCCTGGGTCTGGCTCCGGGAGGGTGCCCCGGTTTCCCTGGTCCGGGCGAGGTGGCTGTAGTCCGTGGGCTAACTATCATAGGGGTTGTTTTGAACCGCTCTTAGTCTGGGCTCTCCCCTGAAACCTGTTTGCCTTGGGAGTCTCCCAATAAAAGTTAATTTCTAAATGACAAGAGAGCACTCAGGGTGCCACTGGAGCACTCTGTTACTGAGCGTTGCAAAATTACAAAGTGGACAGTGCTTTAGTTGTGCATGTAAATAGTATGTTTAATAGTTAAAAAAGGACTGTTGTGGCCACATTTAGGGCTAAGTGACAATGCAAATGGTAATGGTAAACTCTGTCAGCATCGTTGCACCACCTTAGCCTCTGGCCCAGTCATTGCCATGTGACCGTGTGGAGGGAATCCCTCATTATAGATTTGCTCTTTATTTCGCATAGTGTTATGCGAAATAATGTTAAAAAGACACAATACTGTAACTTTTGCATTGAAATACTTTCATTTTGAGGCTTTTCCAAGCAAATATTAAAATAAAATTTAGTGTCTCATGTATGAGTGTGCAAATAATAGAGAAGAATAAGAAATACAGATTATTTGTGGCTAAAGCTGACTGAATAATGAATATTAATCAGTGAAACATGTCGCATTCCTTCTTCACACACTTCAGAGAAACAAACAAGAAAAAGTAGTTTTGCTGAAGGTCATAAAGGACTAGTGCGTAACAAATAAAAAACATGAATAAATATTGATTTGAAGTCCATTGTCAATAACAACTGGCATTTATCCCAAGTGAATTTCATGTTTGAGACATTTCAAGCTGCTCTGGCAAAAATAGTTCATTGAGCCAGAACATGATGCGCCATGTGTGGTGGACAGTGGGGGTCATGCTGTTAGGAGTGAGCTGGGAGAAGACTTATTTCCACCAAGACAACAAACCCAGACAACAAAAATATACTGGCTTTAAAACAAGCTGGAGTGGTCAATAGTGGAGAATCCACACCTCAATTGACTTGATAATGTGTCAGAACTTGGAAACTGTAGTTCATTCATGTTCTTGCAGAGCCTCAGTGAATGACATGCACAACTCCTGTCCTGTGCAGCAGGCAAAAAAATGACATTTAAGAAACCTTAAATCCTCTCCAGGATTAGTGTCCTCATCACTCGAGTTAATCCACACCTTCGATGGTTTTCACAGAACTACTTCATGCATAATTAATAGTCCCGATTGCCAACTTCTACTTTACATGATCACGATTATTAAGTGTAACTCAGGTTTAAATTAAAGCTGCGAGCAGCGATGAACGGGCCCTCGCATCCTCCAGCGTGCCGGCGAGACTCTGGCCGGACAGCGCGTCCGCGAGCGAGATGTTTTTAATCCCGCGTGGATCGCCTGATGCTGGAAATGATGCTTTGCAAATAGTCCGACGCTTCCTGTATCCGCTGCCTGGCGCTACAGAACACGTGCAAACATGCATCATGTAGCTCTGTGTCAAATGTAAACCCCATTGTGTAAAAGTCATGTAAATCGGATGGTGTTTATCACAAAATCCAGATTTCGTTTCGCCAGCAGGTGGCGCTGTGAGTATTAGGAGAAATTAGCTTGTAGACATCCTCAGGCCATGAGTGTTATCAAGCATGTGAAGTTTGGGACTGTTTGGAACAAGTCCAGCTGAGTTACATCAGCTTTTTTCATGGGGAATCACGTAAAGTAGCCGCCCGCTACGGCTAAACGATTCCGTCAAACGTAAAGCTTTTAGAAACTTGTAATCACAATGGTCTTGAGATTATACTGACCAAATTTGAAGAGGATCAGACAAATTCCCTAGGAGGAGTTCGTTACAGTATAGCGATTAGAAATAGGCCAAATTCTATGGAAAAATGACACAAAAATCAAACTGATGGACTTCCGGTAGGGTTTAGAGCAGGGGTCACCAACCTTTTTTAAACTGAGAGCTACTTCAAGGGTACCGAGTAGTACGAAGGGCTAATTATTTGATACAAACTTCCTGAATAACAAAGTTGCACAGATCACCTTTTAATAAATCATAATATATGTGAAGAGACTGTTTGATCACATGTCAGTTAATTATTCCTCACAATAATTATCAATAATGATTTCCACAACAATGATGGTATAGCTACACATACATATTTAAACATGCAACTTTTATTTCTGTTAATCTGTTTCAACATTTGAAAGTCAGAGGTATCACATCTCTGATATTTTTGTATCATCACATGATTAAAGATGGTTACTTTTGCACATAGCGCCTGCTGGTGAATGATCCAGTGGTAATGTAGAAATTTTGCGAAGTCTGGGTCACCTTTACATTGCGCAATGAATCCTGCATGCTGGCCCGTCATCGCGGGAACCCCGTCTGTTGTCACCGACACCAGCTTTTCCAATGGTACCTTTTTCTCCACGAAGAAACCAGTAAAAAGTCTAGTCTATAGCCGAGCGGGGGATCCAACCCTCCGAGGCGCGCGAGCGTCTTCGGGCGCCCCCGTTCAAACCTCTAGTCTGGGCCTTTTCGGTCGGATTGCGTTGCCTCGCCTCTACCCCCGCCACCCCTGAGTTGTTGCCCCGCGGCCTGTTTCCAAGGATTTACGGACCTGACGACGGGGTGCGCTCGCCATTCAGAACCTGAAAACCTAGCGCGGTGCGGCAGCCTCATCCTGGCTGTCCGCCATGCGCCTCCGGGTACCCAACTCTCTGCAAGCATTTTTGATTAAAAAAAGAACAGCAACTACAATTTTAGACGGAGCTCCATAATGACTAGTGCTATTTTTAGAACATGCCTTGCGGGCGACTCACGTGGTCCCTGCAGGCGACAGGGTGCCCACGGGCACCGTATTGGCTACCTCTGGTTTAGAGCATGGTCCCAAGAGACTTATATTTAAGTCTCCAAAGGATACATGTGCCTACTGAGTTTCAAACTTGTAGCTGAAACGTAGCGCTGGGGCTTCTCTTTTGAAATATTGTAGGGGGCGCTATAGAGGCAATTTAAAACGGACGATTAGAAAAATCATATACAATATTTCTTCCAATGATCTTTGACACATGTACAAAGTTGTATTCTTTTTTGACCATCCCAACCCACTAAACCGTCAGCTTCCTTTTTCATGGCGAATGATGCGTCGCCACGGCAACAGCGTTCAACGAAAACGCACAATATTCATGTTGATGCATCATAAATGTCTTAAGGCTATTCTTACTAAATTTGAGAGTAATCAGGTCACCCGGCTAGGAGGAATAAATACAAGTATAAAATATGACATTTCCTTCAGCCAGTAGGCAGCGCTATGAATTACTGAAGTTTCTTCAATTGAGGTATGTTCAGGCTTGAAGTAGCATCATGCATAAGCAGTTTTGTGCGGATTGAATAATGTACCTTGGAGTTATAACAACTTCCTTTTTCCTCACCAATGAGAAAAAATGGCCACACCACGTCAAGGTTCTTCGATGAAAGCACACGATTTTGATAACTTTTCATCACAAAGGTATTAAGAGCATCCTGACCAAATTTCAAGTTGATCGCATAAATTCTGTAGGAGTTCGTTACAGTACAAAGGCTAAAAATGGCAAAAAGTGACAAAAAGCAGAACTTTGCGGGTTTACTGTAGCGCCCCCTTATGGTTGGTTGCAAAAGAAATCTCAGGGTATGTTACAGGATGCAATGTGCACATATGCTGAAGATTTTAGAATTATGGACAAACGGTTGAGAAGTTATGTGTATTGATATATAAGCCACGCCCTAAAAAGTTTATTGATCCATATCTTGTAAACGCAAAGAGATATCATAGAGGTTTTTATAGCTTTTAATGATGTAGATCGAATAACGATTCACAGCAAATCTGGTAGTAATCAGACCCAGCATGTAGGAGGAGGTGGCAAAAATCAGTTTTTCACTAAATTCAAGATGGCGGAAAATCTAAGTAGGCGGAGCTTAGGGGTCTGAGAGGCTTTTTTTTTTTAGATCTAGCGGAACTGGACATGTGTGTTGAATTTCAAGTCAATCGGACATACTGGCCGAGGGGCGTCGCCGGTCCGACTTGTAGGGGGCGCTAGAGAGCCATTTTTTTTTACACAGAAAGATGCATCCTTTTTCAGACGCTAAGTTCCACCAGACCTGACAAAAGCCCCCAAATTTGGTGAGTTTTCGTGCTTGGCAAGTCCCCCCCCAGATAAGCCCGAAGTACAAAAATAATTAAAGCTGCGAGCAGCGATGAACGGGCCCTCGCAATCTGCAGCGTGTCGGGGGTGCCGGCGGGACTCCGGCCTGCGCGTCCGCGACCGTCGGACGGCGCGTCCGCGAGCGAGACGTTTTTAATCCTGCGTGGACCGCCTGATGCTGGAAATGATGCTTTGCAAATAGTCAGATGCTTCCTGTATCCGCTGCCTGGCGCTACAGAAAGCGTGCAAACATGCATCATGTAGCTCTGTGTCCAATGTAAACCACATTGTGTAAAAGTCATGTAAATCGGATGGTGTTTGTCACAAAATGCAGATTTCCTTTCGCCAGCAGGTGGCGCTTAGAGTATTAGGGGAAATTAGCTTGTAGACATCCTCAGGCCATGAGTGTTATCAAGCATGTGAAGTTTGGGACTGTTTGGAACAAGTCCAGCTGAGTTACATCAGCTTTTTTCATGGGGAATCACGTAAAGTAGCCGCCCGCTACGGCTAAACGATTCCGTCAAACGTAAAGCTTTTGATAACTTTTAATCACAACTGTCTTGAAATTGTACTGACAAAATTTAAACAGGATCTGATGAAGTCCCTAGGAGGAGTTCGTTAAAGTATAGCGACTAGAAATAGGCCAAAATCTATTGAAAAATGACACATAAATGAAACTGGTCGACTTCCGGTAGGGTTTAGAGCATGGTCCCAAGAGACTTATATTTAAGTCTCCATAGGATACATCTGCCTAAAACGTTTCATACATGTTGCTGAAACGTAGCGCTGGGGCTGCTCTTTTGAAATATTGAGGGGGCGCTATAGAGGCAATTTAAAACGGCCAAGCACAAAACCCATATACACTATGTCTGCCTATGACCTATGTCACATGTACAAAGTTCCATGAGTTTCTGAGCATCCCAAGTCACTAAACCATCAGCTTCCTTTGTATGTATGTTTAGGCTTGAAGTAGCACCATGCAAAAGAAGTTTTGTGCGGATTGGATAATGTACCTTGGAGTTATAAGAACGTATAAGAACTTATTTTTTCATAAACAATGAGGCAAAATGGCCGCCACGCCACGTCAAGGTTCTTTGATGAAAACTCTCGATTTTGATAACTTTTAATCACAAAGGTCTTAAGAGCATCCTGACCAAAGTTGAAGTTGATCGCTTAAAATCTGTAGGAGGAGTTCATTAAAGTGCGAAGGCTGAAATATGCAAAAAGCACAACTTCGAGGGTTTACTGTAGCGCCCCCTAGTTGTTGAATGCAAAATGAATCTCAGGGTATGTTAGAGGATGCAATGTGCACATATGCTGAAAATCTGGTAATTTTAGGACAAACGGTTGAGAAGTTATATGTATTGATATTAAGCCACGCCCCTAAGAAGTTTATTGGTACATATCTTGTAAACGAAAAAAATATATCAAAAAGCATTTGTTAACTTTTGATGACATATATCCAGTAATGATCCACAGCAAATTTGGTAGTAATGGGACTAAGCATGTCGGAGGAGTTCGCAGAAATGTGTTTTACACTAAATTCAATATGGCGGAAAATCTAAGTAGGCGGAGCTGAGGGGTCTGAGAGGCTTTTTTTTTTAGATCTAGCGGAACTGGACATGTGTGTTGAATTTCAAGTCAATCGGACATACTGGCCGAGGGGCGTCGCCGGTCCGACTTGTAGGGGGCGCTAGAAAGCCATTTCTTAACACAGAAAGATGCATTCTTTTTCAGATGGCTATATTCACCAGGCCTGACAAGTCCCCAACATTTGGTGAGTTTTCATACTTGCGTACGTTTACCCAAACGGGTACAATATCAATAGGGCCTTCGCGGCCCGACGTCGGTAGCTCGGGCCCTAATCATAATACCCCTTACAATTTCAATAGGGCCTTCGCAGGCCCGACGTTGTCGGTTGCTCGGGCCCTAAATATGGTTTCATTAGGGCGACTTTCTGACCGAGTGGTATGGTACTCACAGCAGCGTTTGAAAGGTTCCCAGGCTCTGGACTGCAGGTATGGTTTGGCCTGTGGCTGCTGGAGCAGACACACCACTGCTGAGTCCACTTGTTGAAACACCCTGCAGACAGAGAGAAGGATCACCCAACCTGCTTACCAAAAGTGCTGTGGGAGCTTTTACTTGCACAGGGTTGTCTCCCACATCACTTTGTTATTGGAAGAACTGCATCCGAGAGATCATCAACAGCAGCAGAACATGTTTGTCTCTACTTGATGGTACATGGACTGTACTTGCATTTCTCTTTTCTAGTCTTCCGACTACTCAAAGCTCTTTAACACTACATGTCATCACTCACCCATTCACACCCATTCATACACTGATGACAGGGGCTAGCATGCAAGTTCCACCTTCCCATCAGGGCTCACCCATTCATACACCGCAGTCACAGCTACGGGAGCATGACCACACCCACTTAGTGTATACCAGTCCAAATCACTGGTGGAGCTTGTAATGCATCATATTTGTTGTAGAGCATCTTTGAGTCAGTGTAAAAAAGCAAAGCCAGCATAATGGCAGATCCTCTTTATGGCAGTATTACAGAATCTCTGTGTAAAAGGGGCTAAAGTTTACACAGGTCAACAGTCAAATAAAATACTTTTTTAAAACACCAAGAAATGTGACATTTTCTCATGCTTTTTAAATTGTCTTGACTTGTTAAGTGACCCAAAAGAGAGTCCAAAGAGCTAGCAGTCAGGTGTTAACCACATATGTTAAACATGAAGTCAGTTCCCACTAAAGCAAAAAATGCGTGGCACACGGTATAGCTGTGTAACTTTCACAAATATGTAGGTGTGATGGATTTGAAAACAAGTAAAGATATTGGTTTGTTGAACAGTTCAATGAGACACAGAACATGACAATACAGCATGAACAGAAAGTTGAAAGGCAGGATGTCATACCGGAGGCTGAGCAGCCGTTGGTGGAGTTCAGCTGACAGGCCGTATTGGTCCGACTGGATCAACTCTCTTATGGAATCAAAGTCCTGCTTCAGCTGGAGAGCTCCCTGCACACTGAGGAGGAGCAACAGAACTACATGTCAGCAGTTCTCACTCGCACACAAAACAAATCAAACAAAGACAAAATTGTGTTTTGTTGGCAGAAACACACTGACCCGTGTTTTCATGAACATTTTCTCATTCTAGTAGTTACTGAAGTGATGCTTTATATTTTTTACATTATTATACATTTTCATGCGGTCACATTGGACCTCATGCAGGAAGCAATAAATTAACAAAGGACCTAGTTTGTTTGTATCCACAATTTGTTATTATTTTGTTACCACCCACTGATTTCTGGGAGTCACCAATGTTGTCTTAGTTTTGCTCTCCTCTTAGGTAAGAGAACATTTTACCATCGAGAGCACTCTTAACAAGATAAGAAAAAAACATCTTGTTTTCATAGTCTACAACACAAAAAACAAATGAATATCATATAATCAAATTAAGATGATCATATCTTTCAGAGTAATTATATTGATTGGATTATTTAATTTGTGGGCCTAAGAAATACAACTGGTCCATTGATCCCAGTTGACCCTTGGCTAAGCCCCGCCCCCCGCTGCTACTCCATCAAGCAGAGTTACCATGAAGCTCAAACTGTCACTAAATGCACTACCGAATACTTTTTATTGAATTTTTTGGTAAAACAGAAAGTGATTTCTCAGTGTAAAAGTGAACCAGCACATCACCTGGTGATGTGCTGGTTCAATGAAATGACAATGAAATGAAGGAACAACACTGTTCCTCTAATGCTCGGTAGGTCTTTATTCACTGTTAATCATTAAAAAGCTAAAGCAGCATGTGTAGACATTCAGTATACCTTCAGTAGCTAGCTTAAAATAGAAGTGCTACGATAGGCAAGGCTGCGGAACGGGCGGGACTTAGCCAGAGGTCAACGAAGATGATGAAACTCTTTGATGATTGCTCGTGTCCAGCTTCTGAATGGCTTACATACTTCTATTCTGTGGTTTTTGATTTTCCTGCAACACCAGTGCTGACACTGAAAAATCACGTTTACTTCATTGAAGTTGATTGAACAGTACCTTGATTTCGCTGCTACTGTTCTAGCATTTCCCAATTTGGCATCAATAAAAATCAATCAATCGAGCCATCAATCAGTCTCGCTGTCTGTGTTCTTCTTACAGCCGTTTTTGTGGTGGCATCTCTCCAATTTTGAGGTATTTGCACATGGCAACAGCTGCCCTTACATAGTGTTTAATAATAAACAATGAGCCACACGCCTGCAATGTATGATCAAGTGGGATTTCTCATTCGGCACACCTGGGTGAGCAGATATGGATAGACAGGAAATATGGAGAGGCTGGGGGTCAGACCATGAATGTGCTGTTATGTGTAGGCTAGATTTGCTCTTTAACCATTAGGCTACAGTGCTGCCCCATCACAAGGTATTCTTCATCTCTTTGGTGATATTCTTCAACACTGTGGTAGACATCAATGTATGACCGTATGAATAAAAATACCTGAATTTGATCCTCTGTTTCAGGATGTGTTCCATCCACGCCTCCATGAAAGCCGTCATTGTTATACTCAGTGCTTGGACACGGGCATCATCAGACAATGGTGCCACACCCTCTAAAACCTGACCAATCACAGTCTGAGCTGCCAAAGATGCATACTCACTGGGGCTGCTGGGAAAACCTGAGCAAACAGAGTAATACACAATTGTCAGTACACAGTGAAATGTGCCAAAAGTTGTGTGAGTATTCCTTTGGTTTAAATCCCCAGTATTTATGTTATGTAAAGCAACTTTCTTTTGAAAAGTGCCGTCTAAATAAAGTAAATTATTATAATGATTTTTGATTCCTATTATAACGTTAAATGATGTTTTGACCTATGTATGTATAGGCCGTGCAGTGGGTATCAGACTGTGCTGCAATAAATCTACTGGGTCCACTAGTCTTATTAAAAGCCACTAGGTAGCATCCCCCCTGTTATGAGACACTTTTCATGGATTATGTTGACCTGTCTTACCAAATAAAGAACAATAGGAAGTTATACTGTATGTGTGCGTAAGAGGCAGGCAGCTCTACAGGGTCATCAGCAGACAAACCAAACAAACAAACCAACTGCTCATCCCAGCATGCAACACACTCCTCACTTCTGTCATTTAAAGAACGTGAGCAGGTCATCTGTGCCTTCATATTCTCCAGCTTGGACTACTGCACCTCCCTGTGTACTGGGATTGATCAGTCGTCCCTGTCTCACATAGAACTGGTCCAAAACGCCGCCGCCTATTCACCCCTATTCTGATCTCTCTCCACTGCCGGTACAGTTTAGAATTGGTTTTATGGTTCTCCTGTTTGTCTATTAAGCCCTTTTCTATCCAAGACCTCCTAACCCCTTCAGCTCCCTCAGGGACCGGGCCTTTGCTGTTGCAGCTCTAGACTGTGGAACAGAAACCCCCTCCATTGATTCCAAGTCCAGGCTCAAAACACACTTTCACTCTCTGGCGTTTTGGACTCGTGCTTATGCCTATGTCTTGTATATTTGTGCCCATGTGTTGTGTGCATTGGTGTTCATGTTTCTTATTTTTGTACTTTAGCTACCTGCTGTGGTCTGTACAGCACTTTGGTCACTGGGGGGTTGTTTTTGAATGTGCTTCATAAATAAATGTGATGGATTGATAGAACATCACTGGTTAACATTATAAGTTTAGGAATTCTGTGCTTTGATCAACTTTGCTCCGCTCACTCACCTTAATTTTAACCCACACTCCACACTCACTGGAATGGCTGCAGTGTCTGCCATGTTTTTCACTCCGTGTTTGGGGCTCCACCCTCTTCTACCCAGCTCGGTTAACAGGGACAAAAGTCATCTGCCTACAAAATCCCTACAGCCAACCTCCAGGGGATGTGCATTTGGTTTCCAGCCAAGCTCCCGGCCTCTGCAGCCAGCTCTGTATATCTACGCATTTTTTTTTATAGTTTCTACTGCATCCTCCCATGGTACTGTTTCTGACCACAACACAAGATCTGGTCAGAGATTAGTGGAAGCTATCTCCTGAGGGAGCATTTTCAGTGCCTGTATGTGACCTTATGATTGTTGTCTCTGAAGTTGAGGAAGGGCCATTTCCAAATATGTACATTCCCTTTAAGGAGCAGTGTGTAGGATTTAGGGGGATTTATATATTTTTTTAACTATAATTCATTAGTGTATAATCAACTGAAACTAAGAATCATTGTGTTCGTCACCTGAGAATGATCCCTTCATATCTACACAGGGAGCTCTTCAGGAAGTCCACCATGTTGCACCACTAGAGTAGCCAAGAATGGACAAACCAAACATTGGCTCTAGAGAGAGCCTTACTTGAGGGCCACGTAGTTCTCTGACACAGTGGAAAGGGAGGAGTGAGCAGAGGGGTTTTCAGTTGGATGCAATCTACAACCACATCGCTAGATGCCACTAAATCCCCTCCAACGATCCTTTAAACACCCCAAATAATGTATTCATTAAACATTTAGAATGTATCTTTCAGAGTCTGTTGAGGTTTCCACTTTCCATCCTTTATCTACAAATGAACTTTGAAGATGAATCTACTGTATAGTTTATATACAAACCCATCCAATATGTGTGTCAAAGCAATAAACAGAGCGTCTTCCTTAGTTTTAGTCTGATCAGCAAATATCTGTTGTGTGAGTTTCTACATAGACGGAGCATTAACAACAGTACCTGTCCTGAGACTGGGTCTCCAGTGTACAGCAGAAGGCATGGTCTGTTTAAAGATCTCCCCTGACATCCGCTTGCAGTCGCTGGAGAAGGTCTTCAGCACCAGAGAGGAGAAGGTCTGGCGGAAACAACAGAGGCATCAGGATCAGTGACATCCACATTCTTTGGATTGCATAACGCCACATTCATGCTGGCAGAATGGAAGAAACTTTCAAACATTATGCATAAACACGCACGTCACAGGTCTGCCTATTGGTAAAGCTGGAATGAACAAACTCTGTCGGCTACTTGGCTCTCTGTTAATTAGCCGTATTGATTGTATTAGCGGTGGCTTGTATTTACATTGATGTAGCATCAATGAGGGGCATTATATTGTGCTAATTTGATGACATATATATCCAATGCTGTATCAAATATCTTTTCTACATGCAATGCTTTGATTGAGGTTTTGAGACAATTACATAGAGAGAGAGAAAGGGAACGAGAAGTTATTGCACACACTTTCTGTAAGGTATTAATAATAATTATTTGACGTGGTCTACATCTAAAGAAAATAAGATTCTGTATTTCTATACCGCCTCATTTATCATGTTTTTGTCAGTTGACACTCAGCTGTGGGTAAACAGTCAAACACAGCTGATATGTTGCTGGATACAATTCTCTTCTTTGAAATAAAAATGGAAGAGGAGTCACTTTCTACTGCGGTTGTGTAGAATAAACCATTCAGTTCACCTGCAGCTCGGATACAGCCCTGTCCAGTCCTTCAAGTTGCTGCCTCAGCAGAAGCTGGTTGTGGTGATGAAGAGTAGAATGTTGGTTACTATCTGAATTCATCATCAGGGACTTTGTCTGATGCACCATCATCTCTATTGACTCCCTCAGCACCTGCAGAGAAAGGACACATCACAAACTGCTGCTGCGATTTCATTTCAGGGCTAAAAGGCAAAAACTGCACTATAAGTTAAGTCTGGTGTACAGAAATATAATCACTTAACGCTACAGTTGGTCAAATGAATACACTTAGTGTCATATTTGCTCAAGCTGTCACTATACCCTGACAATAGTACATGAGTCATATCAATCAGCTTGTGAACTGTGTCAACTATGTTGTCAAAGTGGTGTCTTCATCATGGTTGATATTAAGAAGTAACATACTTTGAGGTCTCCCTGTGTGATGAGCAGGAACTTCTTGAGGCTCCATGAAGAGAGGAACTGGTAAGCCTTGGACATGACCCAGACCATCGACAGCTGCACTGTGGCTAACACCAAGCTAACAGTCTGTCTCTGGAGAGGGAGCCTGGAAGGAAAGAGGCTATAAGAACCTGCAGGGGGGGGGGGGGGGGGAGGGGGGGGGGGGGAGGGGGGGGGAGGGGGAGAGAGAGAGAGAGAGAGAGAGAGAGAGAGAGAGAGAGAGAGAGAGAGAGAGAGACTTAGCTGGTGGCTCATTGAATGCACTTCGGCTACTGGATGAAGGAAAATGAAGACAATCTGAAACCACTGCATGAAATCTCTAACCAGCAGAGCGTACAGTTGTCGGGCCCTGGTCAGAGCTGGCCAATGCTACATTATGATTGGCCAGTCTGTGTTCAAGGGGCACTACATTGAGTAGCTGTTCAATACATATGGCTTACCAAGTCAAGCCTCCTCAGCTTATTGCCCTCCTGTCAAGCTGAGTCTCTAGTGAATCCCCTGTTAACTATGTCTGCACTATAGAAAAGTCTCTTTTCCTGGTAATTAGAACAGATCATGATTGGATATCAAATTTGCACATAGCTACATTATTTGCAAGTATGTGTCTGTTGTCACCAATGTTAGCTTCCACAGACTCCCCCGCTCTCATCAATAATCCTGGGCTTAGCATAAGGGCTTGTCTGTTCAGTTACAATGTGAATATCAACAGCAGCTTGGTGCATTAACACAGGCTTACACTGATGAATCCGGTGATATTGCAGGAAGGTAAGAACCTAAGTGCCTTGTACCAGTGATTGAGGACAACTTGCCACAATCACCAATTTTATCGTATTTTAAATTTTCTCCAATGGTACGAACGCAATTCACACTTTTTAGTTTTTAGTTAGTCTGCTGTTATCCAAAATGTATTTTTCACTAATGGATTGTATATAACTTTTTTACTTTGAAGCTATTTTTGCGGTAGAAATTCCTTTATAAATTACAGTTCATAATTATGTTGACATGATCATGTTTGACTCTGCTGCAAAACGTTTCTTTATACAATAAGGTCAGTGAGAAGTGTAGCCAGGCACGGCACGGCTGACTTCCTTCTTTAGTCTTCAATCAGCGTTCTGATATTGGCAGAGACAGATGGACGCTTCTTCACGTGCAGGTTTATGTAAGCAGCTGTCCAGAGGAACAACCTCCGTTTCGATGCCTTATAATGCAACGTCACCTATTATGACACATGTTATTTCCTTCTCAGTGATGGAGACTTCCCCTTGAACCCCATTTTTTTATTTATTGGTTTTGGACATATGGGACAAGTTACCTAACTTTACATGGTATTATTGGGGCATTAATTATGCTAATTTACTCAGTTATTTGCTGAATCTGACACGGCTCACTAGAACGAGCCCACCGTACGAGGAAAAGTCAGAGAAAGTTAATGTAAGAGTGCAGGAATGTTCTTGCATGAGGCCCATTGTGTATGTCTTCTTACTGTTTGAGTGAGGGCAGCTCAGAGCCGACAGGAGGGGAGGGGACAGCAGCAGGAGGTGCTCCATGGTCACTGACATCATCACATGTCCATCTTGCTGATTCACAGCTGTGAGACACTTGTCTTTCAGAGCTGAACCTAAACTTCTGCACACCTCTGGAGAAAGACAGTGTGTGAGAGACACATACGTTAAGGGTTATATAGGTTTGTATGAGTTTAATGGAAAACTGGCAGTGCAATGTTCTGAGGTCCAGATGAAGGTTTAAAGCTTGTGATTTAGTAGTGAGTATGTGCTGATAAACAATGATCCACAATAACATCTCACTAACACAAGGAACCTCTGTCTGTCCTTCGCATATCTCATCTACCTCTCATCTGATCTATTCCATACTTGGCGGGTGTTTGGGGACTCAAGTGAGTGCTTTTGTTGAATTTGGTACAATACAGAAGCAGGATGCTCTTTGAATAAAGAAGCGAACAGCGCTCTGTGTAGCACTGTGACCACATCTGGCAGACCAAGTCTCTTTGACTGCAGTTTACTCTACAACCAAACTCTGTCACTTCCATGGAGTCTATACGAGCAGATAGCAAACTGGAGGCAGATGAAACCAGAGTGTATTTCACCAGTGTCTCTGAGAGTCAGACTTTGTTTCCCTGCTGTGACACTTGATACTAACTTATTTGTAACGGGTGTAGTAAGGATCCAGGAGCAGTACGACAGCCACCAGGGATAGTTTGAATCAAAGCTTTATTTTCCTCTGGACACACAACATGTAGAATATTCACAGGGAAAAAGCGGCAGGATGTCGTGGTCGGAGACAGAAGGCTGAGTGAGTTACCGGGGCAGAGGCAAGGCGGGGTAGTCCAATGCTGGCAGGGCCGGTAACGGGGAATCAGTCCAAGGGTGTATGCTGGAAGGTCTTGCATGGAAGCGGAGAACGATCTGGCAGTGAGTGTGTGTGTGACTGGGGTTTAAATAGTGAAGCAGCAGAGTGAGCAGGTGAGAGTGATGAGCTGGGTGTGACTGGCAGGTGCACTGAATAAACTGATTAGGTGAGTGAGAAATGGAAAAAACAGGATAGTAGTGGCAGAGCTGTGACACCATTACCCTAATAACAGCAAAATATCTCCTCTAAATGAATCCATGCTCTACTTTATAACTGCAGTGGTTATATCAAAGCAAGCAACTAATGCTCTTATTTGTAAATGACCTCTGCTAAGTCACCAATGATTCTGACTGCCAGTAACACGGACCTGATTTAGTGATTTGGGGGCTACAGGTAAAGCTGCCTTGTTTTATTCTCACCCTTTCTCCAACTGGGAATGTTGGTATAGGTTAAAGAAGTAGGCCTACTGAAAAGCTTTTTTTCTGATGTAAAACTATTAACTATTAATAGTTAACTATTACTACCACACAGTAAAAGTACTGCATTCAGATGTTTACTTCAAGTGAAGAGAGAAAGAGAAGCTTTATCAGCACAATGTACTTAAATATACTTGATGTCTGTTCAAGGTGGAGCTTTCAATTCTAATATGATGCTGGATAGTTTAATGAATAATAATAATCTGCAAAGTCACCAGCAACATTTCTCTGTCAGATAAATGTACAATGTTTACCTCTGAAGTAGAAGTACTTCATCTAAACATCATAATACATCTATAGCTGTTTGGGGCCCTTTAAGTTGGGGCCCCCAGGCCCAGGTTGTCTACCATGCTTAACAGTCGGCCTCTGGTGTTATTTCATGTGAACCAGAGTGTATTTCACTGGTGTTTCTAACTGTGTGATGTAACAACTGTATGTCATGGCAGGTGTGTTGCTGAGGACCCAATGAAGAGCAGTGTTTAGTGTGAAGTGGAAGTTTGTGTGAGCCAACAACGTACACGAAGCCTAAATAAGATGACACTGAGATATGTAGTTATATTCCAACTGATAGGACGCTCTGCCTGTTGCTGTTAAATGACAACAACAACGAGAGTGGTCTTTGTGTGTGTGTGTGTGTGTGTGTGTGTGTGTGTGTGTGTGTGTACTAACCATAGTCCCACTGAGCATGTGCTGTAATGACTAACAGATACAGACAGAAGTCCTCCAGCATGGTTCTGCACTCCTCTGGAACCAGATCTACAACAAACAGCACAAAACCCAGAAGCGTCATGTAGACTTGCAATTGCACTGCCAAAGAGTTAGATTGAATTTAGATTTGTTTATGGTATATATAAAGCTAGTTATTTTTACATCTAATTCTGCTCAAGACAATGCTCATAGATAAAAAAAAAAAAACATCACATTAAAAAGCATAATTTCAATGGCCAGGTACATTTGAATATCACAACACATCATCAGGGCGACTGTGGCTCATCATTCCTTCAGTCAGAGAATCGGTGGTTCGATCTCCGGCTCCGCTATTCCATGTCGAGGTGTCGTAGCTGTGCCTACACGGTGTGTTGTATGAATGGTTAGTGAGTCCTGATGGTGGCACCTTGCATGGTAGCTCCTGTCATCAGTGTATGAATGGGTGTGAATGATGACATGTAGTGTTAAAGAGCTTTGAGTGGTCGGAAGACTAGAAAAGAGAAATACAAGTACAGTCCATATACCATCAGGTAGAGACAAACATGTTCTGCTGCTGTTGATGTTCCCCGGGATGCAGTTTTTCCAACAACAAAGTGATGTGGGAGACAACCTTGTGCTAGTAAAAGCTCAAATGCTTATAGTGAGGAAATATACATAAACAGTACATACACGCTGAATATTATTTTGGTCATCACAGCTGACAGTAGCATAACAAACATTTAGAGCACAGTTAATTATTTTCTATTTTTCTGTCATGTTTTTCTGTCATGTTAGTTTTCCCATTTATTTGTGAAGGTGGTCCTCAGGTTTTTTTATGGCACTTCTCCCCCAGGTCTGAGCCCACACATTGCATCATTTAGAAAAATGCAAAAGAATGAACAAGGGGCCGTGAGATGAAACCACCCCCACTATCACGTAGCGTCATTGAAACCCACTTCACAGAGATTGAGTTGACTGACGGAAAAAGAGTGTCACGATGTCTGATATCAGGCATGCTACATGGTGGTAACTGAAAAAGAAAAAACAAGGAGGGGGTTCTGTTATGAGGACGTTAACATTTTCTGAATTTCAGGACCTAGATTTGTCCCAAACGGACACCTCTATTTTACAATTGGCCTTGTAAGATGAGGGCTGATTTAAAACCAAACCCCCAGGAAGAGTGCCAGTCTTTGAAGCAAAGGCCAAATGATGGAACTACAATTTCTGGGTCCACCATGTGATGCCATGGGGCCCAAAAATACTTTTTCCCATAGACTTCCATTGGGAAAGAGACGTCTGTAAATTGAAGGATTATTTTTAAATGAAATGCTAATGCGCTTGTTTATTGAGCCCCATAATGCGGAAGATTGCCAGAAGATCCGGGTGATTTTATTCTCTGAAGTCAAACATTTTTTGAGCAACTTTCATTTGATTGAACAGTGCGCCGCCTCCAAGGTGTATCCAGATGTCTTTATACATCCATGTTTAAAACAGTAGATGGAGTTTTCAGCCATTTTCAAAGATGAAATGGTGATTTTTACACCTGTAATGTGGACACCTTAAGTTTAGTTTATACTCGGCGTAGTGAAGCCGGTGTGAGTTGCAATCACGTGACTGTCACAAATAGTTCACTGATAAAAACACTATTTAGATGTCTAGGGATTTTACAAAGACGACCAATTCACTTTGAGATGCTTTAGAAACAGGAAGTCTTAAAAATCTAACTTGCTCTATGATTTAGTGCCATACATATTGAAGTAGCCAATAGTTGTATTAACGTCTGTATGTAGTAAACAACTGACTGTCACTTCAAATATAGGAAGTTCAATTGAATAATATCTAAACAATATTTATCATCAACTTTCAAATTGAACTGGATGAATTACAAATAATACATAATCTAATAATAAATAAATAAATAAATATCGGGCTCTTAGATTGTTTATTATCTGTGACTTCATTTGAGATATGAGTGGGTACGTTTGCTCAAAAGAGTTGTTTGTCTCGTAGTGACGCTTCACATTGCTGCTTTTAATAAGTGAATAAATAATGAATGACTGTGTTGTATGACCAGCAGTATGGACACCTCCACACTGTTTGACTGGACATTTGACTGGACCTTATCTTCTCACCTGTCTCTGAAGCTTGACTCATCCTGTGCAGGATATGGAAGCCCCTGTGTTTGTCTTGGAGGTTGATGCTTCCTGCACCATTTCCTGCTCGTGGCACATGCAGCTGCAGCCACAGGGCTTTGCTGCAGAGAGTCCACAACAGGGAGCGGTACTGTCCAAACAGATCCGCAAACAACAGCGACTGACCAAGGTCCAACCACTGGACCGAGTGGGGCCAACGAAGACCGTCTAGCTCCACTGTTGTCCCCTCTGCTCCCCCTGTCTCCTCCTTCTCTAGGTTTCTAACACCTGAGCTGAAGGACACAAACACTGCAGTTATCACACACAGACTGGGTAACAGAGAGTGTGGTCACATGAAGATCAATATAACACTGAACATTTTTCAGACCACATTACTGGTGGATGTTGTAAGATCAAATTATTCACCCTGTAACGTTTCCTCATTCTATCAGAAATAGACTCAGATCAGGGGACATACATCAGCTGTCTACATTGTACACCTCTCACATTGTCACAGCTCTGACACCATTATCCTGTTTTTTCCATCTCTCACCTAATCAGTTTATTCAGCGCACCTGCCAGTCACTCCCACCTCGTCAGTTCATTTCTCTCACATGCTCACTCCACTGCAGCCACTACTTAAACTCCAGTCACACTCACTGCCAGATCATTTTCATGTCTACCCGCCCGTTTGGCTAGTCTTGTCCCGGTTTTCCCGTCTGCCTGCCCTGCCTCATTCTGCTGGATTTTCCCCCTCGTGTCTTGTCTTGTCCGTGGATGCCCCGTTGTGTCCTGTAAGTTTCCTGTGTTGATTTGATTTCATTAAATACCTGCTTCACGCAACTCTGTCTGGCTTGCATTTGAGACCTCCACCACACCCCGTGACAGAATGATCTGGCCAGAAATGGACTTAGCAGACCACCGTTTCGAGTGCCGTCTCCCTGAGTGGAGTGAACAGTTTATGGGAACCCGCCTGGCCTTTGGAGGGCCTCAGAGTGTCCAGAAGGCAAACCATGACTTGTTGGACTACATTACATTACAGTCATTTAGCAGACGCTTTTATCCAAAGCGACTTACAGTAAGTGTATTCAACATCGGTATTCAAGAGAACTACTAGTCACCAGAAGTCATAAATACATCTCCTTCTTCAAACAAGCATCTAAGAGCATGAACCAGAGCAACTGCACAGTGCAGAAACAAACTAATGTAATAAGTGCAACAAACTAATACGAATACAATAAGTGCTAAGTGGAAGGCTCAGGGTAGTACTTCTTGAAGAGGTGAGTTTTCAGCCTGATGAAAGATGGGCAGCGACTCTGCTGTCCTGACGTCAGTGGGGAGTTCATTCCACCACTGTGGGGCCAGGACGGAAAACAGCCATGACCCGGTCAAACGGCCGCAGGGTCCTCTGAGCGACGGGGCAAACGATCGCCCCGAGGCAGCAGAGCGAAGTGGTCGGGCGGGGGTGTAGGGCTTGACCGTGGCCTGGAGATAGGAAGGAGCTGTTCCTTTCACTGCCCTGTAGGCTAGCACCAGAGTCTTAAACTGGATGCGAGCTCTTACAGGGAGCCAGTGTAGAGAACGGAGAAGGGAAGTTGCGTGGGAGAACTTGGGGCAATTGAACACCAGGCGAGCTGCAGCTTTCTGGACAAGCTCCAGCGGTCTGATGGCCGACGCCGGGGCTCCGGCAAGTAGTGAGTTGCAGTAGTCCAGGCGGGAGATGACAAGAGCCTGGATGAGCACCTGCGCCGTCTCCTCAGTGAGGAAGGGGCGAATCCTCCTGATGTTATAGAGCAGGAATCTGCAGGAGCGTGTAACCGATGAAATGTTTGCTGAGAATGACAGTTGGTCATCCAGCCAAGCACGCAGCGATGCGTGCCTCCACTTGAGTGTCATCGGGGGGAAATGACAAGACCAGCTGGGTGTCATCGGCATAGCAATGGTAAGAGAAGTCATGCGAGCGAATAACAGAACCCAGAGATGTTGTGTAGAGCGAGAAGAGAAGGGGGCTCAGGACTGAACCTTGTGGAACCCCCGTAGTCAGCATGCGTGGTTCCGACACGGCCCCCCTCCAAGTCACCTGGTAGGATCGACCTGTCAGGTAGGATGCAAACAGGGAGAGTGCAGAGCCTGAGACACCCATCCCCTCGAGGGTGGAGAGGAGGATCTGGTGGTTCACAGTGTCAAATGCTGCAGACAGGTCCAGGAGAATCAGGACAGAGGAGAGAGGGTTAGCTCTTGCGCCGTGAAGCGACTCCGTCACCGCAAGGAGGGCTGTCTCAGTCGAGTGACCCACTTTAAACCCGGACTGGTGGGGGTCCAAGAGGCTGTTCTGATAGAGATAGGAAGACAGTTGATTAAAGACAGCACGTTCAAGTGTTTTGGAAAGAAAGGGTAGAAGAGAAACCGGTCTGAAGTTCTTGACATCAGAGGGGTCAAGTGATGGTTTTTTCAGAAGGGGGGCGACTCTGGCAGTCTTGAAAGCTGTGGGAAAGCATCCTGAAACGAGAGATGTGTTGATGAGGTGGGTGAGGAAAGGAAGGAGTTCAGTCGCAATAGACTGAAGAAGAGGGGAGGGGATTGGATCAAGAGAGCACGTGGTGGGGCGGTTAGATGTAATAAGGTTGAGGACCTCGTAAGGTAAGATAAGATGGGGCATGGACAGGGGAAGGAGAGCTGTGGGGGAAGAGCTGGACAGGGTAGAGAGGGAGAGGGTGGACAGGGACAGGGGGGCTGAGAGAAGGAGGATCTGATATCGTTTACCTTCTTGTCAAAGAAGTTAGCGAAATCGTCAGGGAGAAGGGAGGAAGTAGGAGGAGGGGGTGGGGGTTGGAGGAGTGAAGAGAAAGTTTGGAAGAGTTTTTTGGGATTGGAAGCAATGGTTAGGATTTTAGAGCGGAAGAAAGCAGCTTTAGCAGTAGATAGAGAGGAGGAAAAAGTTGAAAGAAGAGATTGGAAGTTAAGAAGGTCCTCCGGGAGTTTGCCTTTTCTCCATTTACGCTCAGCCTCCCTTAGGCTCCGTCTATCAGTACGCACAGAGTCCGATAACCATGGGGCAGGTGGAGTTGGCCGTGCAGGCCTGGAGGTGAGGGGACAGAGGTTGTCCAAAGAAGAGGAAAGGGTGCTGAGGAGAAAATCAGGAGCAGTATCAGGGGATAGGAGAGAGAAGGATTCAAGGTCAGGGAGAGCAGAGGTAAAAGAAGAGGAAAGATCAGCTGGGGAGAGGGATCGAAGATGACTACGGGTAGAAACCATATGGGTAGGTGGCGGAAGTATGGGGGGAGAGGAGAGGGAGAGGCAGTAGGACATGAAATATTGGTCAGAGAGCTGGAGGGGAGTGACGGAGAGGTTAGCAGTAGAACAGTGTCTAGTGAAGATAAGATCCAGCTGGTTGCCGGCCTTGTGGGTAGGAGGAGAGGAAGAGTGGTAAAGGACAAAGGAGGAGAGGAAGGAAAGAAGAGGTTCTGACTTATCAGTCTGGATGTTGAAGTCGCCGAGCAGGATGAGTGCGGAGCCATCGTCGTGGAAGTGCGAGACTAATGTGTCAAGCTCCTCCAGCAACTCACCAAGAGGGCCTGGTGGGCGATACACAACAGCAATGGTGAGCTTGACTGGATTCTGATAAGTGACAGTAACAGCATGAAATTCGAAAGAGGATGGGGAGAACTGTGGAACAGAGACAAGAGAGTATTTCCATTTTGGGGAAATTAGCAGGCCAGTACCACCATCTCGCCTCGCAGCTCTGGGAGTGTACATCTGACAGAGCTGCGGGTGTGGTGGTGTTTTCTGGTGTGATTCAGGTCTCAGTTAGAGCAAGAAAGTCGAGGGAGAGCAAGGAAGCGTAGCCTGAGATGAACTCAGCTTTCGGCACTGCCGACTGGCAATTCCAAAGCCACCCTGCCACCACTTGCTCGCCATGAGCTGAGAGAGTAGGATAGATGAGGTTAGTGGGGTCACGGCACCTGGGAGTGGCCCAATGTCTACGTGACCACCAAGCAGAGGAGTGGACAGAAATCAGATGCAGACACATGGTAGACAAATAGAAACTCCCTACGTACACGCTCAAGAAGTCTTAGCTTGACGAAGGTTGGACTCCCCTTTCAACCCTCGTAGGAGGCCGTCTCCAAGCCGCAGCGGACTCCAGTTCCAGTCGCTGCCGACTCCGAGCTGCAGCGGGTTCCAGTTCCGGCCGCTGCCTCCGCGGGGCCACAGATGACTTTAGCTCCCCGTGTCGGACCGACTCCAGCCCCCCGTGTCCGGAGCCCCAGTGTCCCCAGACCGGCCGCCCACCCGAGCACCTGTGTCCGGACCAACTCTGGATCCAGTTTTTCTCCAAATATGCATGAAATATTCTGGTTTTTGACCTTATTCCCAAAAAGACAATATTCCTACTCTGGTTACATGGCTAATGAAAATGAATATTCCACTAGAATCAGAATCAGAACCGTTTATTGCCCTGGTATGTTGAACATACAAGGAATTTGACATGACGGGAGGTGCATAACATTTAACAACAATCAACAACAATCAACAGTGCAAAGTAGAAACATATTAAATTTACAGAAAATATAAAATAAAGTAAAATATAAAATAAAGTGAAGTATAAAATAAAGTGCACAAACGAACAGATAACAGGACTATAAACAAGTGAGGTGTAAGTGTAGTGTAAAAGTGTTGAGTGTAATAGAAGGGATGTGCAGGGGAGTGACCGGTAGGAATTTGTCCTGGGGATGACAGAGTCAGTGGGGGTCCCGGGCTCTGTTAATCAGCCGACTACAATCCTTCTTGCTCGCTTCAGGGTTCTTGAAGTGAACAAGTCTTGGAGGGACGGCAGATTGCAGCCAATCACCCTCTCGGCAGAGCGAATGATGCGCTGCAGCCTGCCCTTGTCCTTGGCAGTGGCTGCAGCGTGCCAGACCGTGATGGAGGAGCAGAGGATGGACTCAATGATGGCTGTGTAGAAATGCACCATCATCGTCTTTGGCAGGTTGAATTTCTTCAGCTGCCTCAGGAAGTACATCCTCTGCTGAGCCTTCTTTGTGATGGAGCCGATGTTGAGCTCCCACTTGAGGTCCTGGGATATGATGGAGCCCAGGAAGCGGAAGGACTCCACCGCATCGACGGGGGAGTCACACAGAGTGATAGGGGCTGGTGGGGCTGCGTTCTTCCTGAAATCCACAACCATCTCCACTGTCTTTAGAGCGTTGAGCTCCAATTTGTTTAACCCGCACCAGGTCACCAGATGGTCAGTCTCCCACCTGTAAGCGGACTCATCCCCACCAGAGATGAGTCCAATGAGGGTGGTGTCATCCGCGAACTTCAGGAGCTTGACGGACTGGTGACTGGAGGTGCTGCTGTTGGTGTACAGGGAGAAGAGCAGAGGGGAAAGAACGCAGCCTTGGGGGGAACCGGTGCTGATGGTCCGAGAGGCTGAGCTGTGCCCTCCCAGCTTGACGTGCTGCTTCTGTCTGTGATCCACTTGCAGGTGGAGTCGGGCACGTGCAGCCGAGAGAGCTTGTCCTGCAGCAAAGACGGGATGATGGTGTTGAAGGCAGAGCTAAAGTCCACAAACAGGATCCTGGCGTAGGTTCCTGGGGAGTCCAGATGCTGGAGGATGAAATGAAGGGCCAAGTTGACTGCGTCGTCTGCAGACCTGTTGGCTCTGTAAGCGAACTGCAGGGGGTCCAGGAGTGGGTCAGTGAGGGATTTTAGGTGGGACAGGACTAGGCGTTACTGGGGAGGGGGGTGACACTGGGATGGGTGGTGCAGAGGCATGGGCCCCAGACCTGGTGGTCTGGGGCGGTTGATGGGGCTGGAGTCAGGACTGTCCCATTGTCTGTCAAAGCGACAGTAGAACTTGTTCAGCTCGTCTGCCAGGCGGAGGTCGTTCATGGAGTGGGGGGTCTTAGGCTTGTAGTTAGTTATCTGTCTGAGACCTCTCCAGACAGAAGCAGTCATTTGCTGAGAGCTGGTGTTGCAGTTTCTCAGAGTACAGTCGTTTAGCATCTCTCACCGCCTTGCTAAACCTGTATTTTGACTCTTTGTACAAGTCCTTGTCCCCACTCCTAAATGCCTGATCTTTTTGCAGCCTTAGCTTTCTGAGTTCTGCTGTAAACCAGGGTTTGTCATTGTAACTCACTCTGGTGCTTGATGGAACACAGCTGTCCTCACAGAAGCTGATGTATGACGTTACAGCCTCTGTGTACTCATCCAGACTGTTGGTAGCAGTCCTGAATACATCCCAGTCTGTACAGTCCAAGCACGCCCGAAGATCCTCTACAGCTTCACTGGTCCACTTCTTGAATGTCCTCACTACAGGTTTACAGAGCTCGAGTTTATGCCTGTATGCAGGAATCAGATGGACCATGACATGGTCAGAGAGACCCAGTGCAGCACGAGGGACGGCGTGATAGGCCCTGCTGATTGTGGTGTAACAGTTGTCCAGAATGTTCTCCTCTCTGGTTGGACATTTAATAAACTGTCTGTATTTAGGGAGTTCATGGCTGAGGTTTCCTTTGTTAAAGTCACCAAGGACAATAACTAAGGAGTCCGGGTAGGTCCGCTCCACACACAGTATCTGGTCGGCGAGCGCACGCTGTGCTTCCTGCATGTTGCCATGCGGCGGAATGTAAACACCAGCCAGTATAAATGAAGCGAACTCACGGGGGGAGTAAAAGGGTTTGCAGTTTATGATGAATCCAGATCAGGAGAACAGTGCTGAAGAATCACTGACACATCGTTGCAGCAGCCACTGTTGGTATAAAAACAGATTCCTCCACCTTTCGATTTGCTGGAGAGCTCCGTATCGCGATCCGCTCTGAACAGCTGGAAGCCAGCCAGCTGGAGCGCAGAGTCCGGAATCGATCCACAGAGCCAGGTCTCAGTGAAGCACAAAACGGAAGATGTAGAAAAGTCTCTGTCTTTCCCCACGAGTAGCTGAAGTTCGTCCAGTTTGTTGCACAGTGAGCGGACGTTTGAGAGAAATATGCCCGGCAGCGGTGTGCGAAATCCACGTGTGCGAAGACGCACAAGCACGCTGGCCCGTTTCCCTCTCCTGTGGCGTCTCACTGCATGGGCTAAGGTAAGCGCACCTTTGACAAGACTGTCCAGTAATTCCACAGAAGTTAGCAGAAATGTTGGAACTAAGTCCGCTGGAGTTGTACCCCTGATGTTCATGAGCTCATCTCTGGTGAAAGAGCTCCGGGTATCACAGCATAAAACTGAATTAACAACAAAAACAACACAAAACAATGCGCACCAACACGTCGAGGCAGCCGTCTGCGGCGCCATCTTAGATGACTTAACTAATAGTTTGGAATAAGATGACCCATATCAAATTTTTGATTATTGTCATATTTGGAATGATAGTGGATTATGGGGCAACAGAGCCTTCGCCATAGCTGCCCCCTCCCTCTGGAACTCTCTCCCCAAACACATCGGAGACTGCACTGACCTTTCCATATTCAAATCACCAGTGGCGGGCCGTCAGGGCCTGCAAGGCCTTCTCTGCTGGCCGAAACAGAATCACAAAACTATATATATTAAAAAAAAAAAAAAAAAAAGATCTATTTTATAATTTAATATTTTTTCTTAAATACACTACATGTATTATAATTTATAAAAATATTTTTCCCATTATCTTATTTTCTCATTGCACAGCTACTGTCTTCCTCAGCTGCTCTGCTTCCAGTGCAGCTTGTTTTAAGTAGAGCTTTTATCCAATCAGATTTCGCATCTGTATCTCCAGGTAAGAAGAGAGGCCCGAGGCCTGCAGAGTCTCACCTGCAGCCAGTGCAGATTAAAGTAAATGGGGACGATATTGTTGATTGTCATCGTGTTCAACCAATCAGATCTTTAGTTTGACATGTTGGGCGTATTCTTTGACTATCAGAGCCTGCGCGCCGGCCTATAATGACGTCAGCATTACATGCCGCCAGTGTCCGTGTGTAGCTTTCCCGCGAGGTACAGAGTGTGCTGTGATTGGTCAGTGGGCGAGCACGTGACTATCGTGAAACGAAACTTAACAGCCAGCAGAGGCTGATGGGTAGTGAATCACATCACGTGATGCAGCTCAGCCAATCAAAATGCATTCTGACTGAGTGAAATGCACCATGATCGAGGAACCTGAGCCGAGGAAAGACATTGCAGAGCAGTACGTTCATGTTGTGAAAGTAAAATCCAATGTTAATCTCTTTGGGTCGCGGCTTGTCATTAAGGAGTGATGGTGGATCCCACAGCCAGAACAGCTGAGAACATTATATTTTCCTGAATTTAGGCTTTTGCATTTTCTAAATGCTCTAGCATTATTCAAACAACTCGTACTGAACGGTTTAATATGACGATGTACATAAGTTACAGCCTTAAAAATGAATAACAGCTGTGGTGCCACAATGTGGTTATAAGGTGGTATTTCAGCTGCAGGACAGCAGTGAAGGCCCAGGTATAAAATGCACAGCCCGCCACTGCAAATCACAAATCAAAACCCACCTTTATAGAACTGCTTTTAATGCGTGACGAATGTGTGTTCTATGTTTTTAGTGTTTAGCTTTTTTACAATGATTTTAATGTTTGTAAAGTGTCTGAGAATTTTGAAAAGCGCTAGATAAATAAAATGTATTATTAGTAGTAGTAGTAGCAGTAGTATGCATGTAAGTCAATGTGTTCTAACAGGAAACTAGCATCCGACTATTACCTCACATCCAAAACCCAGGGCTGGACTTATATTGGGAAAGAATTTGAGGTAAATTAACTTCCCAGGATGACCACTTGAATAGTTAGCTCCTAAAAGTTGTAATGTAATGTAATTGTTCATGTGAGCGAGACAGAGGGCTGAGGGGCGGGGAACGGAAACGCTAGTGCAATTGATCTCTGGCCCCTTGGATGTGGAAGATCCGGGAGCGCGTTGCACCAGCTGGTTTCTGCTAAGCCTGGTGCTAAGTCAGTCTTTAGAATGAATCAGTTGCACCAACCAACCTTAAGCCTATACTGTAGGCTTAGCGCTGCACGTTCATGTGAATGGCCAGCATATAATATATGGCTATTGCCTGCTGTTGCCCAGCATGGAGTGTCAAACGTGTCTCAGATGATCTGATAGGCAACCAAATTGCTTAACAATAGTGCATTAACAATCGACACAACATTCAGTGGCTGGTTGATCTTGACATTACCTGACAGCAGCTTCTTACCTGGTTGTTAGTTTCAGTTCAGCCCGTTCCTGCTGAGTTCCTTCCACATTCCGGTCCTTGCTCAGCTCTGTACTCAGAATATTCCATTCTGAATCAGCTGGATTTATACTGGGAGCATTTAAAATCATCAGGTCACTCTTTCCGTTTGGTGATAGCACATCTGCCATTGTATCTGGGCGCAGTGGTTCAGATGGAGCCCCTGGTGTAGGTGTATGTGACACCAGAGGAGCCAGCAGGTCATTGGAGGAAACTAGTACCTGAAAAAGTAGCTCTACTGAGGAATGGTCCTGTTGGCAAACCCCTGACAGAGGCAGGGCTGAAAGACAGTGGGGGGTGGGTGAAGGGGGGGAAATGGTCTGCAATAGTTTACGGTTTTCCAAACTTTCTAGATTTGGTTGGACTGAGACTAAAGCTTCCATATTAGTCTGGACTAGACCCGTCTGGGATATGTATGTTTGGCACTGGCTGGTTTGGTCTTTGTTAGAGCCCTCTGGTCTGTGTTGGACAAAGGTGGGCTTGGCTAACACAGGATGGTGTTTTTCAAAGATAGTACTGTCCAAATGAGGGTCAGGGATGTAAACAGGAGGAGTCTTATGGCAAGTGCGACTAGACGATGACTGATGATGAATAGAGAAGAGAGGAGAGGAAATAAGGTAGGTGTGCTGCAGCTGCAGCTGCTCCCAGGTCCACTCAGATCTTAGTGCAGATCCGAGTGGATTGGCCACCTGACCAGCAGAGCTGTGTGAACATGCATAGGCCTCGTGGTTGGTGTGGACCTGACAGATGGGACAGCTCTGTTTAGAGGCCCAGCAGTGCAGCTGCTTGGCTGCCATGTCTGCTTGATGCACCGCTAAAATCATCATCAGCTCTTTGACTGTGAAGGCAGCAGGGTGACGGACTTTGTTGTTTGGAAGACTACAGTCCAGTGTGGAATTATGCGCCTGCTGTAATACTGCAGTCCTCAGCTGGGTGGTACTTTGCTGTGATCTCTGCTCTCCCACTGCCTGGTTATACAGGTCTGTTCCAGCTAAAATATCCTCCAGGACTTCTCTTGGTACAGAGTCTAATTCAGTCCGAGCTATAGCACACAGAATGACATACACATAATGTTCCATCAAAACCAGTGCCTGCAGACCAAGTAAGTCCAGAGTCTGTTTGATTTCCACCAGCAGCCGGGTCTGCTGGACCAGAACTGGTCTCAGGTAGCAGTCAGAGTGGACTTTGGAGAACAGACAAGACCAGTGGTTGAGATGGACCCGGAGCTCCTGACTCAGTGAACCAAGACCAACGCTGGTTGAAGACCAGCTGGATGGGGTCTGGAAAGGAGAGGAGAATGCTTGTGTTTGTGAATAAGCACCATAGGTATCATTTGAAATCTTTCTATACAAGTACTACTGATACTGTACCCTAGCATCACCACTGATAACAAAAGGATTATTTTTGAGCAATACAAACATATTTTAGTTTTTTGAATCCTTATTCTATTGAGAAGAAGTGATGGTCTCAAACATTAAAACTGTCTAAAATAAAACTGAGTCTAAGAAGAACCATCGGATCAAAAAACAAGTCAAAAAGATTATAAAGCTGAGCACACAGTTGATGTAAGCTCTCTGGCTGTGTACACCACCACACTGAAACATCTCAACTGTTGGATGGTTTGGCATGACATTAATCTTCTAGCATCAGCAGCAGGTTGACATTTTTGTTTTTTAGTGAAATATCTCAACAACTATTGGATGTCTTGCAAGTACTTATGGTAAACACATTCATGGTCCCCTCAGGATGAACTGTAAACTTTGGTGATCCTCGAACTCTTCTTTTAGCTCCAACATCAGGTCAGAATGTGTCCAGTACTTTGGTTTCTGAACAAAAACCTGCAACGCTAATGACATTCCTGTGAAGTCAGTGCAGATAAGGAGATGTTAGCATGCCAACAAGCTAAACTAAGAGGGTGAACGTGGTAAACACCTGCTAAACGTTAGCATGTTAGCATTGTCATTGTGAGTATGTTAGCATGCCGATGTTAGCATTTGGCTCAAAGTAATGCTGTGCCTAAAGACGACCACTTGGGGCTGCTAGCATAGAGACATATTTGTGTGGGTGTCTTTAAGCTCACATGGTATTCGGTTTCAGAATCAGAATCAGATTTATTGGATACAGCCGTGTGTCACATCACTGGTCTTATCGATCTGTAACAGCTGAGCCAATCACAGGGAAGCTTGATAACAACAGCTTAACAAATGGAAAGATGTTTCTTCAGAGAATCCTATTGTTGTCTGGATGGTTCCGAGCAGCACGACAGGAACACAAAGTAACACAAATCTGCAGCCAGAGGCAGATGGTGTGGTTTGTCTTCAATTAGTAAAATGATAGCAATAAATAATACAACCTGTTGATGATGCCGTTTATATGTATCGATCTGACACCATTTCAATTATAAGTCTTCCATATCTCACATCGTAGATTGTCACATGCTATTGTAATTGGGGTAAGACACATTTGCTTCCGGGCTCCAATAAACCCAGCTCCTTCACTATGCACGGAGTTCAGTCTGATTGAACTTTGACACACAAAATCTCGAATTTGAGAGGGGATGAGTTTGACTTGTCATTCACAGAACACTGTTTGTTTACACACCAGGCAAGTCAATATCCCCAGGTGGGTTTATGTCAGACTCAGCCAGGAGACCCATTATACACCAACAACTGAATGAACCTCCCTCCTGTGTGCGGCCAGCCTCCCACCCTAAGTCTTGTTCATATTCTGAGATATTGACATATTTACGTTTGTACAGAATACCCAGCCCTATAATTAAACCAGATTTAGTGCAGGACACAGGTATCAGGGCAGTCTGGGTGCTTCAGTATTTATCTGCAGTATGTATTTATTTGGCAGCGACACTAATCTCGGTCTGGACTAACCCAGGACCTCTCTCCCAGGGTTTGTTTCATGCTCCTCTCTGTGTGAAGGATGTGCTCCAGTCTTGCTTCTGTTTGTCCTTCGTCTTCATCGTGTGGCTCAGGCTCTACCTGTTTGGCGACAGCTGGAAGCTGCTTGACATCCTCCTCAATCAATCTTCATACATACATACATACATACATACATACATACATATACATACACACACATACATGCATACATACATGCATACACACACACACACACATACATACACACACACACACACACATACATACACACACACACACACATACATACACACACATATACATATACACATATATATACATACACATATATATACACACACATATATATACACACATATATACACACACATATATATACACACACACACATACATACACACACATATACATATATATACACATATATATACATATACATATATATATATATACACATACACATACATACATATATATACACATACACATATACATATATACACATACATACACATATATATACACACATATATATATACACACATATATATATACACACA
>NW_022280254.1:109290-109421 GCF_004355925.1 Anarrhichthys ocellatus | reverse complement strand
ATATATATACACACATATATATATACACACATATATATATACACACATATATATATACACACATATATACACACATATATACACACACACATATATACACACATATATACACACATATATACACACATATA
>NW_022280254.1:58325-64290 GCF_004355925.1 Anarrhichthys ocellatus | reverse complement strand
AAAAAAATAAGAAATCAGGAAGGGGGCAAACACTTTTTCACACAACTGTATATATATATATATATATATATATATATATATATATAGATAGATAGATAGATAGATAGATAGATAGATAGATAGATTATAGATTATAGATATAGATAGATAGATAGATAGATAGATAGATAGATAGATATAGATTATAGATTATAGATATATAGATAGATAGATATATAGATATAGATAGATAGATATATAGATATAGATAGATAGATAGATAGATAGAGAGAGAGAGCTGGAGAGACGAAACACTTTTTACATCATTTATCATCATTTCATTCAGTCACGTGAGGCTGTTCATTCCTGATTGTCGGGTTTGATGAGTTTTATCATTCAAGAGAAACAATAATCATATTCTGGGTTATTTAATAATGACGTCATAATCTGAATTTCAAAACGTACAGACGCAAATAATTCATAAATAAGACGATCGCATTCCGCCGGTAGAAATGGATCCTGTGCTTATAAACAGAACACAGGACAGTTTGTGAACAGACTACAGAGAGAAACACCTCTACAGTGGTGATTACTGTGCGTCTTTATCAGTATTAGTATTATTAGTTACTATTATTAAGTACAGTGATCATGTGAACAGACACAAACTTATCAAAAGTCTGTCCACCTGTTCAAGTCGACTGACAGCTGATTCAGCTGTGATCATCTGATCCTCCGTCATCAGAAACAGATGTCACTTCACGTGACACAACTGAGGAAAGGACGTCTCATGTCTCTTAAAAGATATTTCCTCGTTCCTCTCTCCTCGCATGGTTTCCTCCATGCATCCCTGGTGGGAGGGACTAAGACGCAAGGAAAGGACCCAAGTGAGGGAAACGGGGATGCAATTAAGAGACTTGGGATGTACCCTATGTGTACGCGGGTTTGTAGGAAGAGAGGGAGAGAGAGAGCGAGAGAGCGGAGCTCTGAGCGCGGTGCTCGGCGCTGCAGTGAGAATGTGAGAAACAGCTGATCACTCGTAAACTCTGTGGTCGGATTCTGAACCGACCGGTCACGCTTGTACGGTGATAGTTGCGGTTCTAAATTTCACTCACAGAGCCGATTTAAAGAAGAGAGAATAAAACCAAAACAAAATAAAAGAATCCCCAAAACAAAACAGATCTGTATCACTGCAGTGAGATGCGAGTGTTGCTCCCTTATCACCCCGAAACTCGATCGGCGAGACGAGGGTCCGCCACCGTGGTTTTAGTCTTTAAAGTGATAAGATCACAGGCTCCACATCCACTAGCAGCGACGGATCTAATGCAAACAGTTAAAGCAGGAAATACACAATATAACGGGACTCCGTGGTCCGCAATGTTGCGCAATAACACGTTAGAACACGACAGCACCTTAACATAACAAGATACAGGAATAACAACGACATAACGAATAGGCTAAATTAAGCTAAGCTAAGCTAGGCCCAGATACCAGTAACTCTTACTTGTAGAAGCTTCGTTCGGTAGGGTACGTTTCCCGTGGTGGGAATCAGTCAGTCCTCGAGAGATGAGGGCTCTCGGTGGCGCGGCTCTCAGAGCTGGCGCAGACTCTATCTCCTCTCTGCAGAGAGGGCTTTTTAACTTCGGCTGAGGGAAGAGGTTTGGGTCGTCCTTCCCGGAAATCTTCGGTGAGGAAAGATTGTTAATCGCCGTCCTGCCGGCGGTGTGTACACAAAAAGGGTGGGGGAACGGGGCATAGAAGTTATCCGTTCTCGCACTCCAGGATCCGAAACTCAAAATAAACTCAAAAATCTGTTCGACCAGCGAATGTTACATGTGACCTGACAGTATTTGATGAGGCCGCGGTTCCTGTGAATCTTCTTGTTGCCAGGACGAGGTCCAGAGGGAAGAAGCCTTGTGGACCTCCTCACATCAGCATGTCTGGACGGAAGAGGAAGAATTCTAGCTGTGCTCAGGCTTATAAACCAGTTGGCACAACCAGTGGGGGCCCCTTTCTTGGCCAATGAGGGGCCAGGATCAAGTTTTGCTAGAGCTGGGGGGGTGTGGTCATCCGGCATGAGGTTTCTTGCAGACCCCAGGTCAGGCGTTTTGGTGAAAGGAAGGAACATGGCTGCTCCTTTGTTTGAAAAGCACGTGTGAAGGTCTCAGCCAGCCAGGAGAGCAGGGTCAGATCCCAACACTACACATCAGTAACCACGCAGAAGTCCAATAATGAATTACCCGTTACTGTAAATCCGATACGTTTAAGCTAAATATATTTATGTCTGCATGTGTTAAATATGCATGTGTCTATACATGGTAATCTGGCAATTTATAGAATTATTCAATTTATTGAGACATGAAATGTGAGTTTAAAATTAATTTTGAATTTAATTTCTTACTGTGCCAAAATGAATGTCTCGTTGCAGATGCCAAACATCCGGAAAATCAGGAAGAGGGAGAGGAAGACGAGGAAGTGGACCCAGGAGGCCATGGCACGGGCCTACAGGAGGTGAAAGCAGGTAGGCTCACTCTACGGCAGGCAGCCCAGCAGTTTGGGGTCCCTAAGTCCAGCCTGAGTGACCGAGTCAGTTTGGTCAGAGGATCCTCCTCACCCCTGAAGATGAGGATTCCCTGGTGGAGTACTGTTTGTATTCTGCCAGTCATGGGTTTCCAGTGACGAAGCATCAGGTCCTGGCCCACGCTATGGCCATTTACAACCGCCGCCATCAGGCAGCACCAAGAACCGTGGTTGGCCAGACGTGGTTGATTAACTTTAGAGAGCGGCAACACCATCGCCTTACTGCCCGGACCCCAGACATCATTGACCGTGGGAGGGCATCCTGCGCCAAGAGGGGGCCAATTGAGGAGTATTTCGGGCTTCTCACCACCACCATGGAGGAGCACGGGTTGAGGGAGAAACCCCATCAGATATACAACTGCGATGAAACAGGGCTTCAGCTGGACTCTACAAGAAGAAAGGTCATGGTGCCCCGGGGGACTAAACATGCTTAGAGGCAGGCCCAAGGAACCAGTCGTGCACTTCCTGAAGTTCGCCGCGCAGGAGCGCCTGCTGCTGCTCATCATGGATGGACATCAATCCCATCTGGATCCAGAGCTGGTCCGGCGGCAAAGAGGGAGGGGGTCATTCTCTTGTGCCTGCCACCACATACGTCTCACATCCTTCAACCTCTGGATGTGAGTTTCTTCGGACCCTTGAAGGCAGATTTCTCTGGTGTTACAGAGAGAGATCTGTTGGCAGCGAGCCACTCCTTTTTGCTTTCTAAGAAGAGCAGCATCGGGCCGGAATAAGAACATTGCTCTTATTTTGAAGTCAGTTCTTACACGCTCTTACAGTAATGCCTAGTATGTATGCGTACAGCAAAACAACGTGCAGGCTGGCTTGACTGTGTTTTTCGAAGTGGAGGCTGGCTTGACCGCAGTCTACAGTTCAGGTGTATGCAGACTCGTACTACCAGATCCCAGTGTGGTTTGGTCAGAATTGAGCTGGCTCTGTCCAGAAGCGCCTCAAGTTCCATGACGAAACTGTAGTTCTCTAACTGTTGTTCTAGGTTCGTCTTGGGAGAAAGATCTTCCTCTCACAGCTGGAGATTCTACTCAAAGACACCTTTCTCCGGGCTGGTCAAGATATGTTGCCCTCCCGTCAGTGTATGATGGCAGGGGGCACCAAATAACGGCAGCAGACACATTAAAAACAGTTCAAACAAACATCTTATTAGAGTGCCTGTTTACTGCGTTACACTTTTCTTTTGTGTCAAGTTACTGTTCTTCTTCTGAGAAACTTGAGAAGGAAGCGTGAACACAAGGCACAAGACAATCCCTCTAGTGGTGAGATGGCGACAGCTGCTGGCCTTTTTTGATATTACACACATTACAGTATCAAATTAGTTACTCATGAAAACTAAAGACAAACAATGTGTATACAACAGTGTTCGGCCTAGATTTTCATAAATTGATATTCTTACAACAAATTAAATATACATCTATCTCACACTCTGTAAGGCTGAAAATCCTGTTTAGAAGCCTTTATTCCTTTAATTTCACAGCGTTTGATAAAATGGCCTTAAGCAAACATAATTTACGGTTTATAGGTTGTTCATTCCATGAAACTCCACTAACATCCTGTAATGCACATTTTATTCAGGTGGGGTGATAATATAAAATCTTATTTAAAAGTCTTATGCTGTGTTCACAAATTCATCACGCCGCAAATTCGCATCAATCGCGCCGCCGGTCTCGCCGGGGACTATTTGTGTACATTCGCGCTGGACGCTCCGGAGAGGGGGCGTGGCTTATCGCCCTGAAAGCCGTTCAACTGTCCGCCATTAACCATGAAAAAAAGAACCTGTATTTCTGCTTAGTACGTGTTGTGGAAGTCACAGATATCCCGGGAAACTAAACGCCGTCGTGTCTGGTTCATAATATTGTCCAGAGGAGCTCCGTGTATTTTATCGAGCTGTATTCACTGTGTCTAGCAAGCCACACGTCGCTGTTTACTACTGCTGTATGAACACAAAATAAACTGATCTGGCTGTGATTTAACGGCAATAAACCGACAAAAAGGGACTCCGAAATAACTACGTAATGATGCCGATTTGTAGGCTACTTGTCTTCTCAATGGAGCTCTGATGGATCGGTGCTAGGCTATGCTAACATTGTAGCAGCTCCACCAACACTCAATAACGTCATCTAGACATAAATACGGCAGCGTCTATTCATTGTTTGTACCATATGGTTTACACACACACATTTATACACATAGTTTGGTCTCTATTGATATGAGGTATCGTAGAGCTCTGGGTGAACACAGACGGCTACACTATTTATTTCCTGATTCAACAACGGCAGGAAGTCAGTGATGACAGGGGAAGCAACTCAACGCTGATAGGCTATCGCGCCAGGGCGTAACGCGAATATTTCGCCGAAGTTGAAAAATTTCAACTCACGCGTTTGACGCGAATTTGCGTCCATCGCGCTGCGAATTCGCGTCAATCGCGTCGCGCCATCGCAAATTCGCACCGCGCCAGTCTCATCGCGTCTGTGCATATACTTTGTATGTAATCTACTCGCGCGAATAATTCGCGCCGCGTTTGGTGTGAACGCAGCATAAAAGCGGATTTTGGTCTGATTGTGCCATGAGCCAGAGATGGTGAAGCATGAATGAAGCAGCTGATGCTAACAAGCATAAGTAATGCAGTGCTCTATTATACTCTGATGATTTTTTTGGAAATACAAAATAATGCAGACTAAGTTCCCTTTGTTTTCAGTTTTATGATAAATTTAATACCTTTGAGCATTTATTATTTCCACCAAGAAAATTGTTGCGCGTGTGTAAATCTGTGAGTGAGTGTACACCTCTGTGTCTGTCCACGGTTTATATCTCACTCTGCTGCAGCAAACTGCATATTATTTTGGGTAGCCAGTTATGGCTGCATGCTTGGGGACTTCTTTTGGTTGCGGTCACTCACAATTTCTCAAAACAACTTTTACTTCCTGTTTTATACTGCCACTGACTGTCTGCTGACTCCTCACTCTCTATTGTCAACCGGCCCGTGGCTGGTAGGGGCCGCTAGTGGTAACACTGCGGAGTGCATCACCGACCTCGTCGCTTTGTCCCAGTAGGTGGGATAACAGTTTGCAGTGTCTAAAGCTAACAGGCCTACCATACACACCATAGATATAAAATAAGAGTGGAACAGACACTCCCATTCAAATCAACCTAGCCGGATGATCAGAGCATGAAGGGTTGCCATTTCGAGTGTTGTAGCGGGCTAACGTCAGTATAAACTAAACAGACTTACGGTTGTAGCGGGGTAACGTCTGTAAACTAAACAGCCTGCTACAACCGTAAGTCTAACTTCTGTATAAACTAAACAGACTTACGGTTGTAGCGGTCTAACTTCTGTATAAACTAAACAGACCTACGGTTGTAGCGGGCTAACTTCTGTATAAACTAAACAGACTTACGG
>NW_022280254.1:54607-58315 GCF_004355925.1 Anarrhichthys ocellatus | reverse complement strand
GCGGGCTAACGTCTGTATAAACTAAACAGACTTACGGTTGTAGCGGGGTAACGTCTGTATAAACTAAACAGACTTACTGTTGTAGAGGGCTAACTTCTGTATAAACTAAACAGACTTACAGCAAGCGTTGTCTTGCTACTGGAGAGGAATAAAGGATTGCTGGATTTAATGGGAGTAACTGGTTTTTGTAAACTTACGTGCATTGCACTGGTGACCAAAGCATCCATCATTCACCTCACACAAAATGTAGCCCTAGCAAAGTTGGTGACGTGAGTTTTCACCGTAGCAACTATCTAGAGTCGCCATTTTATTTTGCCCTCAGAGAATTGTGACCGCAGGTGAAATCCTCACTGGACCCTCTGCAATTTGCATACCAGCCCCGTGTGGGAGTGGACAACGCCATCATCTACCTGCTGCAACAAGCTCAGTCGCACCTGGATGGAACCGGTGGCTCTGTGAGAATCACTTTCTTTGATTTCTCCAGTGCATTCAACACCATCCAACCAGTGCTGCTGAGTGAGAAGCTGCGGGTGGTGGGGGTTAACGCGTCCACCGTCTCCTGGATCACTGACTACCTCACAGGCAGACCACAGTTTGTCCGACTGGGCAGTGTGCTCTCTGATGGGGTGGTCAGTGATACTGGAGCCCCACAGGGAAATGTTCTGTCTCCCTTCCTGTTCACCTTGTACACCACTGACTTCCAATACAACTCAGGGTCATGCCATCTGCAGAAGTTCTCTGATGACTCTGCAGTGGTCGGGTGTATGAGGGACGGACGGGAGGAGGAGTACAGGACAGTAGTGGGGGACTTTGTGGAGTGGGCCGGTAGAAATCACCTGTGTCTGAACGTGGCCAAGACCAGAGAGATGGTGGTCGACTTCAGGAGGAAGACGACGGTTCCACAACCGCTGAGAGTTCTTGGAGAGGATGTGGACATGGAGCGAAGGAGTACAAGTTCCTGGGTGTCTCCATCGACAACAGACTGAACTGGAAGACCAACATCAACGCTGTGTACAAGAAGGGGATGAGTCGACTCTTTTTCTTGAGGAAACTTCGATCCTTCAACGTGTGCAGCAAGATGTTGGAGATGTTCTACCAGTCTGTTGTGGCCAGTGCACTGTACTTCTCCGTAGTCTGCTGGGGGAGCAGCATTGGAGCCGGAGACACCAACAAACTTAACAAACTGATTAAGAAGGCCGGCTCCATCATTGCTGCAAACAAGACAATCTGGAAGAGGTGATGGAGAGGAGGACACTGAAGAAACTATTATCCATATTGGATAACCCGGATCAACCTCTCCACCATCTACTGCAGGGACAGCGGAGCACTTTCTCCAACAGACTGATCCAGCTCCGCTGTCACAACGACCGATACAGGAGAACATTCCTGCCCACTGCCATTAGACTCTATAATAAATCGCCTCTGGCCGGATCATCCTCCACATAACTACACACTGCTATACTGTTGTTTGCTGGTGGTTGATTTTTGCACTACTGTTTTTCACCTAGTTCAGGGGTCGGCAACCTGTGGCTCTTTGGCCTCTCTGTTGCGGCTCCCTGAGGTCCCCAACTGGCGCACCGGATCCGGACCCAGGAACTAAAAACCGATAGATAATTCGGAATTATACATATTGGGCACCGAGTTTAAACTCTAACCGGCGCCTCTTATTCAGCCGTTACGGCACTTGTTCGACGGTGCAGGAAACACACCAACCAATGCATTGCAAATCACATCACGTGATGCAGATCAGCCAATCAAATATGGGTATTCTGACAAGTTTCCTGACTCGAGCGAGGTTTACACACCATGACACACGGGGCTGAGACAAGGAAATAGAAAGAAGAGCAGGGAAATTGCGCTGATAGAAGAAGTTATCTCACATGACGTTCTCCAAAAAGAGAAAGGTGTTCAGAGAGAATATAATTTATCAGCAAGAATAAACAGAATCTTATATGTTAATTATTCCCACAGGCAGTTAAATCCTCTACCCCTGTCAAGCGCTTTCCCCTGCAGGTGGCTCATCATGATTTTCAGACCCCCGCCCTCTGTAAACTATCAATGGATAAATCCAAAAAAAGAAAAGTCACGGAGGAAAATAGAGAGTTTGACTCTGCGTGGACTTCTTCATTTGCTTTCACTGCCAACGATGCTGGCTTACCTCTATGCTTCCAGAACATACACACAGCATGTGCTGAAAAGTGTCACGCTGGAGATGAGCGAAAAACAGCGAATTCTCAGCTGCTGCAGCAAACTCTCCTCTTCATAAGAGCTTGGTATTGTTATATCAGGTAAAATTGCAAAAAAATGTCAAGAACTGTCTTTATTCTTGTTCTATATTTTCATAAATACAACAAACTATAGTTTTTCAGTGTGGCTTTGTGGCACAAAGGCAGTTGCCTGTGCCAAAGCACACTGACTAATCCTGCGGGCTTAATAATAATAATGATAATAATCTTTATCCAAAAGTTTGGCGCGCTTCTCCTCACACAGCGTTGCCAACAGCGGCGTGAAAAATACACAAGAGGGAGAGACGAGGAAAGACATGGCAGAGCAGGACAATAGTTATGTAAGCTGTAAAAGATAAAACAGGACAATCTCCAAATGAGAAAGATTGCCAGAGAGATCAGAGTCTCTCTCTCTCTCTCTCTCTCTCTCTCTCTCTCTCTCTCTCTCTCTCCACACACATATGACATGGAGATATTCAGTCAAAGGCATTGTTAGACCTCCTATCTGTCTGTCTGTCTCACTCACTCAGTCCATCTAACTGTCTGTCTGCCTGTCTCACTCACTCACTCTGTCTCTCTGTCCTCTCTGTCTGTCTCTCTCTCTCCCTCTCTGTGTCTCTATCATACAGTCATTCAGGTCTTAGATATTTTTAGAGGACTTTTCCCCTCTCACCCCCCCCATTTCAAATTAAAGCCCCACAGAATGAATTCTAACTGGAATGCTTGTGATGAAGCCTCTCATTTTAGTGTCAAACATTATGATTCTGTCTCCTCTCCCCCTCTCTCACCCACCCAGTCCCACCCTTTCAAAATAAATACACGTTTCAATCCAAGAGTATGAATCTAAAATGCAGAAAAGAGAGTAGCGCTATCGCAATTGAACCTGAACGACACTACCGGTAACATTGGCGTGTGTATATATTGCGATTTCTTCGGGCAATAGAAGCCACACTGTCAAAATTTCTTTAGGAATTTTCTAGTTATTATTAAGCCCGATGGATAATATACAGTGTCCTTCAATCAGAGGATCGGCAGTTCGATCCCCGGCTCCCCTAGTCACATGTCGATGAGCAAGACACTTAACCCCAAAAACCCGTAGCTGTGCCTACAGTGTGTGAATGTGATAGGCAGGTGTCACTTAGCCCCTGCCATCAGTGTGTCAATGGGTGAATGATGACAAGTAGTGTGAAAGCACCATGAGTGGTCGGAAAGACTAGAAAGAGATATACAAGTCCATTTACCATTACCATTTAGTAGAAGACAAGTTCTCCCCTGATGCAATGAGATATGTGATACGGCATATTTGGATTTTTATTACATTATGTGAGCGTGTTGATGTCGAGATTACTCCGTCCTGAATCCAGAACAGCAGCTTTCAGACACAGACTGCTTCTGTCTCGCTTCTGGCCTTCTTATCAACAAGATGGAGGGGAAAGGTGTGTGTGTGTGTGTGTGTGTGTGTGTGTGTGTGTGTGTGTGTGTG
>NW_022280254.1:51936-54597 GCF_004355925.1 Anarrhichthys ocellatus | reverse complement strand
TGTGTGTGTGTGTGTGTGTGTGTGTGTGTGTGTGTGTGTGTGTGTGTACACAGTCTGTCTGTCTGCATGGAGTTGCATCATCCTGGCTGGGCTGAAAGGCTGCTATGATGTAACTGGCAGTAATACCTTGAGACTGACAGTGGGAGAGAGAGATGGAGAGAGATACAGACAGAGAGAGAGAGGTTAATGGAGGGAAGAGAAAGGAGGAGAGAACACAAAAGAAGGAAAGAGAAGAAGTAGAGAGGATACAGAAGGCATTTGTAAACTGAAGTGAAGGCGTACACTGTAACAGAAAGAGGACGACTGACTGTGGATCTGCTCACTGAAGTGACTGGTCAAATCACAAATAGTCCTGATGTTCCAGTTAAGGAAACGTTATTGTAGAACAAGTGGAAGGAATAGTTGAAGCCTGTATTTGTGTGCGGGGGATGGCCGTGGCTCACTGGGTTAAGAGGGTTGTCTGGTAACCGCAATCCTCGACTGGGATGTGTCACGTGTCGTAGTGTCCCTGAGCATGACACTGAACCCCCAGCTCCCCGGGTGCCTATCATTGGCAGCCCACTGCTCCCTATATACAGGGATGGGTCAAATGCAGAAGGCAAATTTTGTGTATGTGTACATGTATATGACAATAAAAATGGTTTCTTTTCTTCTTTTTCTTGTGACGCACACAGCAGTCAAAAGAAACGCAGTAACATCTGTTTTGTGCTTAACTGGTCGATTGGAATCTGAAGGAAGGAAGTTTGTACATAAATATAATTTAAATGGATAGAAGAGTGAGGACAGCAGGAGCCTTCTTCCAACACTCCAGGTGTCTCTGTAGAAACATTTGAATCAGGTCATCAGCAATAGATTTTCTTCGAAAGAAGATAAAAAACATATTTGATAATTATAAATGATACTGAGATTTAGTAATGGTTTACTTTAACCAATTATTCTTGTTTATATTTTGATCTCCCTCTTGCCTCTCTGAAAAAAGGAGAGACTCCAGCTTTCTGAACTTGATGATTATCTTTTCAACTATTTGTACACAGCCTAAATGTTTTAAATATCATATGCATAAGGTAGAGAAAGGAACAGGATGATGGTTCTAAAAAAAACACCTTCCAGACACAGAAAATGCACAAGTTTAATCATTTGTGAAGAAGTGTCCCCAACATCTCTCAAAACCCCACAAGTCCAGTATTAGGTGTATTCTTCTCTTCACTCTGAATGACATCATCACTAGGATGGCTTCTGTCCATCTCTGTCATATTGACACACAGGACCCATGGACATTCAGCTGGATGTTAGGGTGGAGCAGTTAGGGGTTTGTTGCCTTGCTCTAGGGAACCTTGGCAGTGCCCAGTCAGTGAACCGGCACCTCTCCAGCTCCCACTCCACACTTGAACCTCCTCCTTTTCCACAGCCAAGTCCTCCCAGACTGAGCTACTGTCGCCCCATATGAAAAGGATTCTTACATGAAGGAATAACTGAAGCACATAACTACAGTTCTTTAAATTGTTCTCTACTGGATAACATTCAAAGGCCATTTCATGGCTAACAGCAGACCGTGTCAGCTTTATCATTTATATGTAAAACCAAAGCAAATGCTCATTTCTATAACTGTGAAAGTTTGAGATTTTCACATCACAGAGTTAGTTTGAGTGCACATGGAATTTAAAATGTGTGTGTTGACATGGAGACTGGTATACAAGTTTTGTGTGGTAGAACTGTAGTATAACTAGCATGATTAGGTATTTCTCATAGTCATAGATAAGGTGAGTTGAAAAGAGGAAACATCACTGACAAAGTTGAGATATTGATATTATTCACATATTCACACCGTCTCTCCTCAAAGGCATACATGTTGTTGCATGTTGTAGGTGTTAAAAGTGACAGAGGTGTGGAGAATGAAAGGGGAGAGCAGAGGGAGAAGTTAAAATCCTGCATACTTTCATACCCCCACACAGCTGGCCAATCACTGCATAAAATGGGCTGCATTGTCTGATTGTTTGTTCCAGAAAGTTAGAAACGCACACTATGTTTAAAGCACAATGAGGCCTTTACATAATCAATGTCTGTGCAGGGATGCAGCTCGAATCAACCTTTCAACCATCGGGGAAAACCAGTTATCTTTCATCTGGTTTCTTTTAATATTTATTCATTACTGTATTTGCAGGGCTCAACACTAACTGTTAAAAGTTGTTGTAATCGTGGAAACCAGGCATTAGCTTGTGGTTGCTGAAATAAAAAAATGTGTCTGCCATTTTTAGTCACCTTAAATTTGAGTTACATCTGTATGCTGATCTCAAATGTCAGCTTGATAGTGAAAATCTGAATGTTGTACATGCTTTTCAGGATAATTTTCTGTCCACCTCAAAGTGCACGCAAGGAAACACCAACACACGTGCTGCAGCGGGGTCATGTACAGCAGCCGGGTCACGTTACTGCAGCCGGGTCACGTTACTGCAGCCGGGTCACGTACTGCAGCGGGGTCACGTACAGCAGCGGGGTCACGTACTGCAGCGTGGTCACGTACTGCAGCGTGGTCACGTACAGCAGCCGGGTCACGTTACTGCAGCCGGGTCACGTTACTGCAGCCGGGTCACGTACTGCAGCGGAGTCACGTACAGCAGCGGGGTCACGTACAGCAGCGGGGTCACGTACTGCAGCGGGGTC
>NW_022280254.1:35908-51836 GCF_004355925.1 Anarrhichthys ocellatus | reverse complement strand
GCAGCGGGGTCACGTACTGCAGCGGGGTCACGTACTGCAGCGTGGTCACGTTACTGCAGCCGGGTCACGTTACTGCAGCGGGGTCACGTACTGCAGCGTGGTCACGTTACTGCAGCGGGGTCACGTACAGCAGCGGGGTCACGTACTGCAGCGGGGTCACGTACAGCAGCGGGGTCACGTACTGCAGCGTGGTCACGTACTGCAGCGGGGTCACGTTACTGCAGCGTGGTCACGTACAGCAGCGTGGTCACGTACAGCAGCGGGGTCACGTACTGCAGCGGGGTCCGTTACTGCAGCCGGGTCACGTTACTGCAGCGGGGTCACGTACTGCAGCGTGGTCACGTTACTGCAGCGGGGTCACGTACAGCAGCGGGGTCACGTACTGCAGCGGGGTCACGTTGCTGCAGCGGGGTCACATTACTGCAGCGGGGTCACGTTACTGCAGCGGGGTCACGTGCTGCAGCGGGGTCACGTTGGGATAAACATTTTTCTGTTCGTCCCCGGTTGTTATACGTTGAAAAGTGGTATCAAGCCTTTCTGACGAGGCTTGATTTGAATGTGTTTACAAACTGCGACTGCATTGTATATATATTTATGAGGATAATATTACACCTGCGTTTTTTACAGATTATTTTTTTAGTTTGCTGTCTACAGTAAATGAAACACCAAAACCAAGTGTGGAATACTTCAAATGTTTCTACCCTCTTATTCTACAAATTGTTTTTAAAAAGACCCAAAAAAGACATTTAGTTCAAAGGACCTGTAGGGGCCCTTAATGTTGGCAAGATGAAGAATAGTTTCATTACTGTTTTTACTGTTTTTTACATTACTGTTACTGTTTTTCATAAACAGTGTGATTCCTTGGAATTAAACCGAATAAAATGAGAATGTAATGTGGACCTGTGTGAAATGTATCTGCTCTAACTACTTCTTGTCTCTGATTTTGTTCAGGTGTTCCCACACCAACAGAGGAGGTTCTGCACCACACACTGAGCATGCTGGTCCGTGAGCGGAAGATCTACCCAACACCAGACGGATATTTTATTGTAACCCCTCAGACTTACTTCATCACTCCGAGCCTAATCCGAACCAGCTCCAAGTGGTACCACTTAGACGAACGTTCTGCTGACCGACACCAGCAGCAGCATCAGAACCAACAGCAGCATCAGCAGACGCAGTGCACCTCCCCTCTCTCTGGCACCATAACCCCGTCCACCTCTGGAGCCGTGCGCGATCGAACACACCCAAAGTCCAGCCAAAACCACAGTGGAGGAGGTGGGGATTCTTTTTACAACAACAGTTACCGTGGAGACGACCCCCCTAGCCACCACACCACCCTGCAGCGTCGATCTCCCAAAGACCACCGGGAGGCGTACTCGTCCCCGCACTCCCCACAAACACCTCCTCAGCAAGCAGCAGGCAACACAGAAAAGAGTCGCAGCACCCTTGGGTTCCCCTTCAAGACGGACACGCTTACCAAACACCGAAGTGGGGGAGGAGGGGGGGGAACTGGAGAGGTAGAGAAACAGGCAGGTGGAGGAAGTGGTACAGGAAGTCGGAAATTTGGTTTGAAGCTGTTCCGTCTGAGCTTTAAGAAGGACAAGACCAAGCAGCTGGCCACCTTCTCTGCACAGTTCCCCCCAGAGGAGTGGCCGCTCCGCGACGAGGAGGCACCCAGCCAGCTGCCACGCAATGTAGAGATGGAGATCATCCGCCGAATCAACCCTGACCTCACTGTGGAGAACCTCGCCCGGCACACAGCGGTCATGAAGCGCCTCGAAGAAGAGCGTGCGCAGAGGAGCAAAGCGTCATCAGCCAATCAGAGCTCCAGGAGTAGGAGAAGCGGGGGTAGACACAGGAAGCAGTCTCAGACCAAACTCAGCCGCTCGCATAGCAAGACGAGAGCGCCCCGCGGCGAGCCCGCCGATGGTTCCCACCTGGAGCTGGCCGACAGGGACTACAGAGCCTACTCGTCCTCACTGGCTCGGTCACCGAGGGAACATGCCCTGGCCATGGAGAGGCAACGGGCCCGCCTTCACCTGGCACATAGCAACCCCAACATCCTCGACTCTTCCCACCTGCCTGTCACGCCAGAGTGGGATGTGTCCGGAGAGCTTGCCAAGCGGCGCACAGAAATGCCTTTCCCCGAGCCAAGCCATGGCCCATCAGCCCACCACTCCAAAGTCCACCGCTCACACTCCCACACCCAGGAGAGGAAGTCCAGGAACGAGCGCAGCGACAAGGCAAAGGAACGCTCCAGGTCCATGGACAATTCCAAAGGACCACTTGGAGCTGGGATTATTGGACCACCTGATTATTACGACGACCGGAGCCGTTACTATACTGACGATGGCACCCTGCGAGCCAATCAGAGCTCTTCTCACTACTCTCGTGCCACCCCTCCTTCAGCTAAACTGCCTGTGGATTCTCTGGGGTTGGATAGCGGCAGGAGTTTAGAGAAGAGTAAGAGCAGGGACAGCCTGCCGGCATACTCGCCCAAACCACTACCCATCGCCGTCCCTCCTGATGATTACTTCCAATGCGCTGGCTCCTCTGAGGCTGCTCTCACAGCAGCTAACCCGCTGGGAACTCTAGGCAAAAGTAGCCATGAGGGATTAAAACTAGGCAGCGCCGACAGACAGACACCCCATCCTCTAGAAAGTAAGGAGGACTTGTCAAAGGTGGGACCTAAGGGTGGCAGCCTGCCTCCAATACCCCTGTCTATCCCTGACCCCCCCCTTCCTAATGGAAGACCTCCCCACAGTGGCTCCTCTGGTCAGGAGAAACGTAAGGAGATCTTTAGTAAAGACACACTCTTCAAACCTCTTCCCAGCCTCCCTTTGCCAGGCTACAGCTCCCTGAGAAAACCCCCAGCCCTCACCTCCTCTCCTCTGTCCTCATCCTGCGATGCACTTGATTCCCAGGAGGCCTTTGATGCTCCCAAACCTCTGGTGGCCACACCGTCCATTCCCCAACAGGGCATTGAACCCACTACCAGTGCTGCAGAGGCCTCCTTTGACTACTACAACGTCTCAGACGACGATGAACTGGAGGAGGGGGGGAACAAAAGTCGAGGAGAGGACGAAAAGGCTGGAGGAGGTGTCGGGATGGGTGGAGGTGGAGCAGGGACCATGCAGTGGCTATTGGAGCGAGAGAAGGAGAGGGATCTACAGAGGAGGTTTGAAAGAACCCTCACCTTCCCTGGTGCTAAAGAGAACCTTCCAGAGCCCAGTCAGAACCAGCAGTCAGCCCACTCTGCTAGACTTGACAGTATGGACTCCAGCTCCGTCACTGTTGACAGTGGATTCAACTCACCACGGTGAGAACATGTATTTACACACTGCATGCATACAATATAGGCATATTTACAACTCTCATTTTCCATTTATCTGATGCAATGGCCTGCATTGTTGAATAGCAAAACGTTTCCACTCATTTCTCTTCAGAGGCAAGCTGATTGTTTTGTAGCCTCACTGGCACACCAGAAAGGAGAGATTGCAAGAACAAATCATGTCCTTCTTTGTGATGTTGTGAAACAAGTATTATCCGTAGTTTTTCAGTATATGTATACAACGATCCACAGGCTGACGTGTATAGAAGTGTGTACAGTATCTGGATGAGTCATCAGAATAAGCTGTCACACCTGTGTCTTAAGTTAGCATTTAATGGGATTCATTTACTGAATCAGAATTCCTTATTAAATCCAAAGAGCATGGAGTAGAAGCACTGCTGGGTCCTCATCACACTGGCGCTCTTTGGATCCTTCAGGTTAACTCTGCTTCATTCATCTTGTGAAGGGCTCATTGCATGGGGGAAATTCATTATGGTCTCAAAAAAGTACAACTTGACAGGTCTGATAAGTGATTCTGGATCCCAAATGGAACCAGCTATCTGAACCCAAGCCTACCATTTTCTTTAACAAACCATATAGTAAATAATATATTTTGGCTCTGCAGCTGCTGACATAGTGGTAAAAAACGAATAAGTAGTTATTGTTGTCGGCCCTGAAATTCCATATTGTTGCATCTTTGATTTTTGTGGCTGATACCAATACAAAAGCCACTAAAATGTGAAGATGGCATTAGACATTTCTAGTATTTTTTTAATACAGCACCAGTGTTCAGAGAGCCTCCACCACGTCTAGAATAAAGAACGCGCCCCCCATGCTCTCAGCTCTGATCCTGGATGTGTTTTTGAACCAGACACTGGTACAACTCCACTACTGCTGTGACCAGAAGAGACGCTCTGTGGAAGAGCTGAACTGTGACCAGGACACACTCCTGTGTTGTTTGGAAATCTGACATTTTCACATGACAGATGATGAACAAAGGCATTCAAGTGTGAGTGTAGCTGTTGTAAGAGTTGAGTGTGGGGCAGCAGCAGACTGACTCATATTTATCAAAATTCAAAGTCAGTCAGTCAGTAATGTTATTGAGCATGTATATGAATAAATAAATAAAACCTTTAGGGAAGAACAAGCAGGAACCACAAGCTGAATTAAAGAAATAGAAAGGCAGACACATTGTGATGTGTGGATGTGCATAGAGAGTATTGTGGCCACTGTCAGAATGTAGCTCGAGTCATCCGTATCCTTGTTAATGCACATTCCTCTGTGATGTGAGTGTGTGGTCCTGCTGTCTGTTTCCTCTCGTTTGTCTCAACAGAAGCGGGAGCTTCAAGCACTTCATGTGGTGTTGTGGTTCTATCATTTCTCATTGTGTGTCACTGTCTCTCTGCAGAACAAGGGAGAGCCTAGCGTCTAACACCTCTTCCATAGTGGAGAGCAACCGTCGGCAGAACCTGGCGCTGAGCCCCGGCCACCTCGGCATCACCACCGGCACCGCCACCCCCTTCTCCTTCCGCGCCATCCCAGAACCTGCCGGCACCCAACCGGAGAAACTCCAGAAGCCCAGCGCTTGCCTTGCGTCAATCACCAGCGTCTAGGGGAGGAACTACTGTAAGAACTGGGTGGAGCCCCGGGAACCTATGGAGAGGGGCCAGAAAATAAAAGTCCCACCCCCAAGGACTGTTACATCTTTAGACTGACATCAGTGGAGCTGCCACAGGCCCACTGTGGAACTATAGCTATTAACACACACACACGAACAGAGAGAGACATTTAGACCACCAGGAAACTGCTCTGTCGCTCTCACACACACACACAGACATATACACACACACACACACACACAGACATATACACACCAGGCCACTGGGCAGACTCTGACCATGTCATTCTACAGCCTCTAGTTTACACACTGCTGTTGTGTTGTTTCACTATCACGTGGGTTCTAGTGTGTGTGTGTGTGAGTGCGTGTGTGTGTGTGTGGGTTATGTTTGTATAATCTGTAATCTCAGGTCATGTTATTTCCACTCTCATTCCAGCTGCTCCAGATCAGCACATCTCCCTCTAGTGGTGTCTGGTGGTACTACACACTGAAGAGACGCTGCTCTGCTGACTGCTGTTACTGACGGTACACACATTGTCACTGATCCAGCTCCTACTCACTTGTATCTGTTAGCTCTTCTCTAAATTCACCACCGGCAGACACCTTGTAAGGTGCAGTGCCACAAGAAATGACAATTAATGACCATCTGTCCAAAGTGCATCAACAAAGTGAGGGAGTTAGACGGTCCAATGAGTAACCTGTAACCAGGGCTGTTTTCACTAGAACACTCTGCAGAATGAAGCTGAGCAGTTCTTGTGTCTGCTGGATGCCATGATGCCCATTTGAACTGGCTGAACATTGTAGTGGCAGTTTCGACCATCTGCTGTCAGATATGTGGACAGCTCCAGGGATGAGACTTCTGATTCGACTCTTTCATGGGGGCAGATCTTCCTCCACTGTTCTCTCTTTTTAACGTTACCTCTCATGTCCACGGGATGCAGCTCATGGCTCTGTCATGGCTGCTCTTTTCTCCACAATAGGCAGTAACAGATACGTTGAGTACGATGGCCCCAGCAGATCAACACACTGCTCTTAAGGCCACAAGACGAGACTTTATTGATCCCTGGGGGGAGAGTCACACGACAGAAAACCAATTCTATTTGAAAGAAATATTCAAGAAATCAGAGAGGTGACAGTATACACATGCCTAACACATTATAAGTGAGTTTATATATACAGTGTATAAATGCCTATATTTATGACAGTCGACATGAAATTAATATTTAATGACATGCTGCATTTTGTTATTGACTTTGTCTTTATGTACATATAGAATAACTACTTTTCTTGTTTGTTGAGAGTCACTTCACAGCCGTGTTCAGATATGAGATGTTGAGGTCCTGCCGATGATGTCACAGCCTGTAACATGTACATGTAAACGTATTCATACTGACTGCTGAGGTAGCTCATTTCACATGACATAATAACATGTCCACTATGTCCGTCACAATACTAAGCATTCCTTTTAATAATCCGAGCTGAGATTGATGGATGTTAGTGATGAATAGCAGGGTGGTGGTGGAGGCCATTCTTAGAGTTTAACTTGCAGCTCTGCAGAGATCATTTCATAAACTATGGCTTTCATACTTCTAGAAGATCACTGTTGACATGAGACAGCGCTGGATTTGATCCAGACTGCTCATCTAGTTACTTCGGTCCTTATTCATCAGAACTTAATCAGTTCGGTTAATTGTTTTTCATTCAGTCGGGTTATGCTGACCAGCACACGGTCGCCATGCTCTGTTCTCATGAAGCCCACAGCACAATGCACGTCTGTTGAGACGTTAGCCACGTATGCTATGCAGGAAACAGACGAGGCTCATTGTGCAATGAACCGGAACACAAACTGACATGGACCAAGGGTGGAGATGTCATTATATTCATGATTTATTTATTCACTTGTATCAGCAGTGAGCTGACACACGTACACCTGAGGAGGAATAGAGCAGCCATCGCGTTCATGTAATTCCCTTTTGTTAACGCTCCTTAGAGCTCAGGTGAGACCTCAGGTGTCCAGAGGGTGGAGACCAGCTCCATGTAATGACTCATTCATGGAGGAGCTGTGAGGGAGCCATCGCCTTGCTTCTGCCCGACAGTATGAACCTCAGCGCAATGTGGCAACATCACAGCAGGACCTCGATATAAGACAGAAACAGAAGGAAAGATAAACAGCGTTAGAAACAAAGCCCCTTAATTCCAGAGCAGTGCAGACGAGATAAAGGTGTTACTGCTTGAGGACGTGACGCTGCGTCCTGTGGACATGAGGGGCTACAGTCGCATCCCTGTTGAGTTTCACAGCTAAGCTGTTAGCTGACTTCCTGTAGCCAGCAAACACCACTGTCTGTTTTCACTTTTAAATGAAATGCTGGCATCAGACAAAGTAGACGCTGCTGCAGGTGTACGGTCATTAGGAGCAGCTGTACTTGAGGTGGCTGAGCGTCCAGCAGAGAAAATGAGACATGAGGGGATTGAGACAACTCATCCAGACCAGTGTTATACACAACAAGCAGGGACGACACTTTGTTTTTTGGTTTCAGTATTTCTTTAGTTGCACACAACATTACCATGAATTCACATTTCTGTCAGGTTCATGGCTACTTGAGTATTTCTTCAAAAAGTTTGAGTCACATCCCTGAGCCACTCTCACTCCTGGTGCTACGATGTATTATGGCCAGTGACGGCCATGATAATAGTCATAATAAAAAGGTGATGAGAGAGTTGGAATATAGTAAATGGATGCTTACAATTGTATAATAGGTTTCACCTGCATACGTTTGGCTATGACCATTTAGTCCCTTCTATGAAGCATGCGGGTGAACAGGACTGGGATCACACAGTGACGGACAGACGCTGACTATGGCACAGGAACGCGTGGAATAAGACCGCTCTCAACATGTGTCGGTCTCATTGTAACCAGACCTGAGCTGAGCTGGATTTACCCATCTCGAAAAAACCTGCAGTCCTATAGGCCAATCATTTCCCATCCCTCTATAGGCTCAGGGAGCTGTCAGTCATCCCAGTGTTGTCGTCCAATAGGCTCCTCTACAACTACCTCCACAGCAGCAAAAACACAGCCCGTCCTTTCTACTATCTCACTGTCATCAGCCTCTAGCCTGTGAATGTCTGCACACACTCGCACACACACACATATACGCACTAACACACTACACATCAAAGTGCTGGACTCCCTATTGTTTTCCTTTCTTCACTAACAAGGTTCTTCTCATGGTACACGATAGCATTGTGGTTCAGCTGCTAACCCCCGCAGCCCAAACACACTCCTGATCCTCCTCCTCCTTCTGCTGCTCCTCCTCCTCATCCTGCTGCTGCTGCTCCTCCTCCTCCTCCTGATCCTCCTCCTCCTTCTGCTACTGCTCCTCCTCCTCATCCTCCTCCTCCTCCTGATCCTCCTCCTCCTTCTGCTACTGCTCCTCCTCCTCATCCTGCTGCTGCTCCTCCTCCTGATCCCCCTCCTCCTTCTGCTCCTCCTCCTCATCCTCCTCCTGATCCTCCTCCTCCTTCTGCTGCTCCTCCTCCTCATCCTACTGCTGCTGCTCCTCCTCCTCCTCCTGATCCTCCTCCTCCTTCTGCTACTGCTCCTCCTCCTCCTCCTGATCCTCCTTCTGCTACTGCTCCTCCTCCTCCTCATCATCATCATCATCATCATCATCCTCCTCCTCCTGATCATCCTTCTGCTACTGCTCCTCCTCATCCTGCTGCTGCTGCTCCTCCTCCTGCTCCTCCTCCTCCTGATCCTCCTCCTACTTCTGCTGCTGCTGCTGCTCCTCCTCCTCATCCTGCTGCTGCTCCTCATCCTGCTGCTCCTCGTCCTCCTGCTCATCCTCCTCCTCCTGCTCCTCCTCCTGATCCTCCTCCTCCTTCTGCTGCTCCTCCTCCCCCTCCTCCTCCTCCTCCTGCTGCTCCTCATCCTCCTCCTCCTGCTGCTCCTCATCCCGTTCTCTAGTGGTACCTGACTTCCTGTGCAGTGAACCTCTTTCCTGATCCCAGTGAGGGACTTAAACCCAAATAGTGTTGTCACAATATCCTGACATCCAGCTATGCAAGCTAGCCCGCTGTGACCCGACACAAAGAAGAGAACCTCCCATTCAGTGAGGATATGCACACTGTAGGACTCATACATTTTGTTCAGACATGAGCTGCAGATGAAATGTACATCACATGGACCCTCATAGGTACGTGTTAAGTCTAAATTAGCCTTGAGGGGCTCACAATGCTTGAAACAAACTAGTTGATCCAGTGTGACGTCTTCTACCTGTTCCCCAGTGTGCTCTCATTTACCTTACTGGAAACAATATCTGTAGAGTTTGTAGCCAAGCACTTCATTTGAAGTGTGCTGGCCATTTAAGTGTGCCTCAGTAAAAGATACAAGTGTAGCTGCTTTTAGTTAAACAGTGGTGTATATCAGGATACGTGTCGCTCTCACCTCGAGTTAGTTTGCCCGCTGTATGGTAGGACCTAATGAATTAAAACAAATCGATTTATTTTCATGTATCTCGTGGAGCTCAATGTGAGGTGCTCAGTTCCTTCTGCCCAGCTGTCCTTGTCACAGCTAACTCTACTGTTGGTCTGGGCGACCAGTAACCCTCACTGGCTTCCCACCTGCAAACACATTGTGTTTGTGGGAATCGAACCCCTGAAATGGTAGACTGGAACTTGAACTCTTCGCCGCCATGTGCTGAGAACAAATGGAACAAACACCTCTTCCATGAAACTCCTTTCATCCCTGTAACATTCGGTCTTACTCTGCATCTTGCCACTACAAAGGGGTACAACCTCATGTCCTACCACTACAGGTAAACGCTTCAGCTCTGTACCAGGGAACTGCTTTATAGTCTCCCCCTAAAGGACTGATGCTGGTGTTCTACAGACATGGTCACTAATCTATCAATACCTGATGATTCTAATCTCTATTCCACAGTTGAGAGAGATTTATAGTCGTCAGTATTCTCTACAATGTCAGCAGTGTTCTAATACCACTGAAGGGTTTTAGTCCCTCTTCTGTCCATACTCTGGAGTATATGTATCCGTAATAAGGTTTTTGTCACTGCTCTTACCCAACAGTAAGCTTCCAATCAATTACAGTAGTGCTTTACTTTAATTGGACTAGAATTGGATTCTAGTCCAATTCTACCTCTACAGTAGGGTTTGTAGTGCCGTCTGTTCCCACATAGTTTAGCCTTATCTATGACACAGATTCTGTTTGTCAAGTTCTAGTCTCTGTTCCACCTTTACCATTTAGACGGTGCCCTGTTCCTACAGTGAAGTTTAATCTCTATTGTCCCCACAACTCTGAGGGTTTAGCTCCGGTTCCACAGCCATAGTGGGGTTCTTGTCCCTGTTCCACCAATAAAATGACTGTGGCTCCCTGCATGGTGGAGGTCATGGGTTCCATCCTTTATGTCTGATGATTGCACTGCCCCCCCCCCCCAATTCCTCCCTGCTACTGTCTGGCCCAGTGGCCCCTCCATCAACCCCTTGTCTCCTCCAGCCACAGCCCTGTAACCTTCCATCCCTTTTCTACACTGACAGTCCATGAAATGTCTTCCCTTAACATCGGCGGTGGTTTATAAAATGGAGGTTCAACAATAACATTGTTTCTAATGGTGACGGTATGTCATACCTGTAAATGATGTTTATCTGTCATGCCTAGTCAAATAATTTAAACAATAAAAAGAGGGATTTTTTTTAAATGTCTATAATATCTGAAAGTCCCTTTGATGTGTAGTACTGGTGTTACCGTTGTTGTAGTGTATGTGATACCCTAATGGGATTGTGTTACTTTTTAAGATAATAAAATAACAATGTTTGGTTACACCACTGTTGTGTGTTTTAATGTGATCATCTGTTTTATGAGAGCTCAACACTGTTAGCACAGGGACATACACCGTAGGAGCCAATATTCAGCTGGGGTCACGATAGGAGTGTGATAATGAGCACATTGATAATACACTTTATTTGTATAGCACCTTCCATACAAAAAATACAGCACAAAGTGCTTTACAATGAAGGAAGATAGATGTGGAATGAACATTTAAAAAATGTAAGACTTATCAAATGTAAACTCTGAAAGTTTTGGCATCTTGTGAACAATAAATATTCGGTACCTCGGTGTCTGAGGCCAGAAGCAAACACAGATTCTGCTTGAAACAAATTCAAATTCACTACAAGTCTCGATTTTACTGAAATTTGCATTTTTCAGCCAATCAGAACGTCGGTACAGACCAGTACAAACCACTGATAACAATTAAAAATAATAACGTCAGTACCCATATCTGTAGCATGAACATATACATCAGTACATAGAATGCAAAAAAAAAAATCAATTAAAATACAACATTTTAAAAACGTATCAGTGCAAAAAGGGAGTTTTGGAACTTTATGAATTTAGCAAGTCAAGAAAGTCACAGTTTGTCATAAAACTGTTAAAGTATAAATCTGAAAACATTTCATGAGAAAGACTAAACACACAAAAGTCACATAAATGACATTTCTCTCTGAAGCTGCGACGTGCGTTTCGTACCGACATAAAGGCCAAATCCGAATCTCCACACTCACAGACCCACGGACTTCCTCATCCATTCATTTATTGCCAAAAGACTAGCATCATTCAGCAGAGATGTACAGTTTCATCCACATAACTATGGAAATGTACATTGTGCTCTCTAATGATGTCACAAGTGGCAGCATGATGGTGAGAATTAATTTTGGTGTTGTGCAGATCTGCTTTGCTCAATTGAGACAGCTTAGCAAAATCAGGTCATTGCTTTCACCTGCAAACCCGGAGAGTCATTCATGCTTTTATCTCCTCCAGACTCGACTACTGCAATGCACTTGATTCTGTATCAGCAGGCGAAACAGAGAAGTGACCACATCACACCAATCCTTCTGCCCTTCACTGGTTACCTGGGAGTTTTAGAATTGATTTTAAGATTTTACTGCTTTTTTTTAAAACCTTTAAATACCTGGTTCCTTCCTATATCTGTGATCTGCTGCGTTCTTATGAGCCGCTATCTGAGATCTTTGGGCAGAGCTTTGCTATCCGGGCTCCTAAACTGTGGAACTCTCTTCCTGGTAATCTAAGGCAGGGCGATTCAGTTTCCTCTTTTAAATCTCTTCTGAAGACTCACTAATGCTGGCTGACTTATTTTCACATCTGATGGATTTTATTTTATTTTCTCATTTATTTATTTTACCTGTTTGATTGTGTTTCTTATTTGCGTTCATGTTTATTGTGAAGCACTTTGTAACTTTGTTTTGGAAAGGTGCTATATAAATACAGTTATTGTTATTAATATTGTAATAGTTTGCACTGAAACTATCTTTTCAAGTGTCACTAATGAATTGGTTTGATTTGGCCGGACTGAACTTATTCTGTAAGTGGTGAACAATGCAAGTTGTTCACAAGTTGAGACAGAGACCTGCAGACAGGTGGGCTCATGAGTGGAGGATAATACGCTTGAGTTTTCAGCATTCTCTGTAATAATCTTGGAAAAGTAATCCTGTCTTCCAGACTTATAGTTTTGTTTCAGGCAGTCATGGCTTCTTTGTATACAGTGAACTATGAGCCAATAGTTTCTCTCCATTTCCTTTTAGATAATCGATAGTCTCTCAACCTGTTGAGCTAAAAATGCCTAAAATGATATTTCCAAAATGAATCAGGACAAGTTCCTCAACCATAAAGCGTATCTGCATATTTCTGCTCTCCTTTGAAAGGTAAGAAACTGGAATATGAATCCATTATAAGTTTACTTATTTCTATTAACGTTCCAATATAAATGGAGATGGTATACAATCTCAATTTCAAAGGCAATTTCACCATTAAATGATCAATGGATGATGATGCATGAATATACTACTCTTTACTTCAACTGGGACTGTACATGTGATGAAAATACACTAAAATACTACATTTATGATACACATATACAAGTTATGAAGATATAGGTCTACTCAGGCAGTCTCCATGTTTTGGCCATGTTTACATGTTGAGTGTTTAATACATATAGCCATGTTACAAAGACATGGAAATAGTGATGAGTAAAGCATTGAACAGCGACAAAATGAATATCAATCAATATTCCTAAGTGACCGAAGAGCTCCATGATATAAAGCAGATAGATAGAGAGTGCAAGGCCTACAGGGCTGAAACTGTATTCCTACATTCATCTGAATCGGGGGAGTAGCGCGGTGTCAGGCTCCTTGCTGTCTGTTGCCACCTGGTGGCAGTATCACAGTACTACGAGCCAGAGCTCACTTACACCTGGTCCTTTCGGTGCATTAGAAAGCTGGGAATTTCTAGTTTACAGCAATATCAAGCGTGGTAATGTATGTAGACTGACGAGAAAATGATCCCAAATCACAACTTGCTATTATATTTACAAAGGTTAGATTTGTACAACTTGATTGTTGACATACTTCGCAGTAAGACATAGTTTGGACAACATACAGCTGGTTTACAGATTCTCAAAGCTGAAGACTACATTGATTTTCAAAACAGTATGACATGCATATCTTCTATTAATAGACCATCTTCCATTGCTACTTTTTGTAAGTAGGCCACAGGGGTCAACGGGTCCGTCGGGTTGAGCAATGTTTAATCCTCAGTCTAGCAACAGTATTTAAAGCAGATGACCCAAGAAGTCTAGTTGTTATTTTAGAGTGTTGTGGAATATTTCTATGACTAGTCGGGAGAGGAGTATAAAGGTTTTTAGTCAATATCAAATGAACAGATTCTTGATGAATGATCAAAGTGTGTAAAGTCAATTTATTGCGTTGCAAGCAAGGAGAGCAGTTTCACAGATACGTATTGCAGTAACCTGTGAGAGTGCCCCCAAGAACGGTTCTCTGTACATTCTTATTTATACCTTTACAAACAAAGGAGACAGTGAGAAGGAGGGGGGGACAAGTGGGGGACAAGTCATACGTGTGCATCAGTGTCTGGTACATGTCCTCTGCATTACAAAAAGGCGCCTCATTCTCTGCCGCTGCCCTATATGGCTTGCATGTGCCTCGTCTTATGCTATTGCCCTATATAGAATCGTTTTATGTCACAGCGGGCACTTTACTCTTACAGAGACTATGCAGAGAACATGCTAGAACATATTTTACCGTTACAAGAGTCTGAATGATAACAACTGTTGGATGGCACAACATTTTCTTCAACTCAATAACTTAAAATCAGAGATCATAATATTTAGTCCCCCAAACCCTATCAGTCCCATTAAAAGTGCCCTTGGCCCCGTCTGTTAACATAAAGTCCACTGCCAGAAACGTAGGAGTAGTTTTTGATTCAGATTTAAGCTTCAAACCACAAGTCACAAAAGTCTTCCAGTCCTGTTTTCTACAAATTAGAACCATTGCCAAAATCAAAGGAATGCTCTTTCAACCTGAGCTGGAAAAAGTCATTCATGCATTCATCTTCTCAAGCCTTGATTACTGTAACTCCTCCTTCTTTCTGGCATCAACCAAAAGTCACTCTCTCGCCTCCAACTAGTTCAGAAGGCAGCAGCTCAGCGTCTCACTGGTTCTAACAGACGACATCACATCACCCCAATTCTAGCCTCTCTCCACTGGCTCCCTGTACGTTTTAGAATTGATTTTAAGATTTTACTGATCACTTTTAAAGCACATATGGGTCTGGCCCCAACATATATAGAGGAAATGTTGACCCCCTATGAGCCAGCTCGCAGCCTCAGATCCTCGGGTGGGGCCCTTCTGTGTGTTCTAAAGTCGAGGCTGAAAACTAAAGGTGACCGTGTTTTTGCCATTAGGACCCCTCGGCTCTGGAACGAGCTGCCTGAGGAGATAAGGCTCTCAGAATCAGTGATCTCTTTTAAATCACTTCTTAAAACATATTTTTATAGACTGGCTTTCATGTGATGTCGTCACTTTTCTATTTTGTTTTTAGTTGTTGATTTCACTAAATTATTTTACTACATTTTGTTTTTTTATTTGTTTTTTATAGAGAACTTTGCTTCAGCTTTGGCATTTCTTTTGATAAAACACAGTGATGGTCAGAAATTCGGAGGCATCGTCAATGTGTAACCCTGTTGTTATTACGAGCTGTAGAATGTGACCATGCTGATCACAATCAGAATCAGCTTTATTGGCCTGATGAGTGGCTTCATTTACAGGTCGGGTGAGTTCAAAGCTGTACTCTGGAGTCCCTCTTTTTGTTCATATGAATATTCAGGTCTCCAATCAGGATGAATCATATAGTGATACCAAGTGAGTTGAGCTCCGAGAACTCCTGTAGAAATGATGACGAATATCTTGGTGGCAGATACACTGTAAGGATGAGCACTGATATTCAAATGATGTGGATTCACCAGGTCATAAAACACCAAATGTAAAAAAACAGCCACTATCACTGTTGCTACAATAGTAGTGCTGTTTAGCCAGGTCTCATCTAAAAACATAAAAACTAAATTTTGATTATTAGATTATTAGCCATCACTCCAATGAGTGTGGTGATGTTTTTTCAGTTTTCCTTAGCAGAATATCAAAGACCCAACATGGATAATAATCCTCATACCACTTGGATGTGTTGAGAGGATAACGGACAGCAGTTCTGTTGACAGTCACAGATTTTCAGTCTTTTCTCACATGCTTGGTTTTAGAGTCCACAATCACATTAGTGTTGTGGAGTTAGCAATGTTTCCTCTGGCCCTCGGCTTAACAGGTTAGCAATGTTTGATATTGATATAGAACCACAAATGTATTTCAATAGTCAATATTTTGTGCCGTTGTGTTTTGTCAAATGTGTTTTTCCAAATGTTTTTGTGTTTTGTGAAATTCTGTTCAGTGAAAGATCATTGAGTTTTGTTCAATCTGTGTTTTGGCCGAGTTCAGAGACAAGTGTAGTCTCATCGACTGTATATAGTGTAGCCTAATATATTATATATTGTAGACTCAGACTGTATATAGTGTAGTCTAATACATTATATATTGTAGTCTCA
>NW_022280254.1:0-25908 GCF_004355925.1 Anarrhichthys ocellatus | reverse complement strand
GTGTTTGAGGGGATGTGTTTCCCACACAGAGCATACTCTTAGTGAAGCGCTTGTTATTATCATATCATACGGTCATAATAATATTATACTGAGGCTTTTTGTAAACCACTGATACAGACTCTGGTTACTGATCATACTTTCGCTTCTGTGCCATGAAAACTTCAAGAGATGCTCTGTTCAACAGAACTGCATGAAAAATGAAAGCAATACAGGAGTAATTAGGAACCAGTAACAATGACCTGTGTCTGTGTGTGTGTGTGTGTGACAGTGTGTGCTCCTAACAAGGCATATCATTTATGTCGACATAGAGTAGGCTGAGTAGGGGTCACACAGGAATAACTGTGCAGTCAAACTGCTTATGGAAGTGGCCACTTTTAATGGTTGAGCTGGTCTGGTTGAGGAGCAATCCAGTTCAGGACTTAAAGTACAATTATAATGATAAGTGAGTGGCTGTCTACATTTGGTAGGCTGGAGAATGAGGAATAGATAAAAGCTTCATCATCCCAGTTGACAATGTAGATTTTTCCCAGGTTTGTAAAATAAATGATACATCTACCAGTTGTACCTTCAAAGGGAATGTCTCTGTTGATAAGTATTGCTGTGTCTCTAGTTTTAGAATCAGATCTAGAATTAAAGACTTCCCCTATCCAGCTGCTATCAATCCCGTTGGCATCTGCATTGTTTCTTGTAGAAACGCTGCCGACATTAAGCTCCAAAAAGGTCAGCTCAAATTTGGTTCACGTTGCTCGACATGAAGCCCATTCATCAGTAAGCGAGGTAGAGTAGTATAAGACGAAGGCCATGGTATGCAATACTATGTGCTTCCATAAAAAGTGAATGTGAAAGTTTGCAGATGTGATATTCAAAAAGAAAGAAAAACAATGATGCCACACACTAACCATGCCTTGGCATTCCTCTCTTTATAGATGTGTTCATGTAGTAAAGACTCACACAATATTTGTCGAATTACACTTCAAATATAAGCCTAAATCATTTTTATTAAGAATTTAAAAGATAAATCAAATTTTCAAAGGAACCTAAGCAAGGTGTTGCGTAACATTGGGGTTTAAAAAGTAGAAACAACAAAATAATGTAAAAAAGGGTATTAACTTCATCTTCTGTTTTACACACAATGTCCAGAGTCTCCCACCTTTTCTGACAGGTAGATATACTCCAGGGACAAATTTAGTATCCATAAGCCAGAGAAAGAACAGCTGCAGGCCAAGCATGGGTCTCTCTATTTATGTCCATCTGACAGTCAATAGTCATCTTTTAGATCTGGTAAATAGGCAGCTGCCGTGTGCAGAGCAGCCATGCAAGAAAGTTCAGTCCCATAGTCCAGCAGCATCTCAAGAGACAAGTGGGTGTCAGCAGGACCAGGGTCCAGATAAAACCACTATCCATTGAAACCTGTGAGGCGGTTTCATCACCGTCACCGGCATTACATCCAGCCACGTCATGGATTTTGCAATGCCGTCTTTACCATGTTAAACATACACACATTTTTAACACACATTTGGTTTAGCTCACACACGAGGACCACATTTGCATGTTTAAAATAAGAAGGAAATTACCAATGGCCAATGAGCAACTAACACTGGATAAGATGCAGAGACTGGCAGCGGGCAGTGTATGTCTTTTAAAAGCTCAGAGGGAATAATAATGAGCTGGGAAGAAGATTTAACCATTTGAAACATTGGTTTCTAGGACTCAGAAGGAAATTGGCTAATAATGAGTCAGCACTGCACAGTGTGAGAGTCCTAATACCCTCTACCTTTTTAACAAAATAATCCAGGAAGTCCTCCGCTAGTTCAGGGCTTGGTTCAGTGTTAGAGGTGGAGGAGCCATTCACAACAGAATCAATGCCTTGAAATAAAACTTAAACAAATAGGCTGATCTTTCCTCTTTAACTGCAGTCTGATAGTTGGCATTGTGACTTCTGAGGTTGTCAAAGGAGAGTTGAAACCTCTGAGCCTTCCTTAAACCTTGAGCTTTCCTGTATTGACTCTTCAGGGCCCGAGTGTGCAAATTGTGCCTTGGAGAAGGAATATGTTTTTTCTTTCACATTTTGAAAGGAGCGATATGGTCAAGCATAGAGAGGCAGATATTAATGAAAGACTTAGCCAAGGCATCAGAGCACTGTTATAAACATTTAGTGGTTAAGCTACTGGAGAATGATTCACATAATTTCCTGGCAGAATTAGCATTAAGAACACGTGACAGGACAGTGGTACAACAGTTTATGGTCTGAGATGTAGAAGTCAACAAGGTTCACATTTAAGGGGAGAAAACCACTAGTGAGGACCAGGTCTCAGGTATGGCCTTTGGAAAGTGTGGCACCTTTAACAATTTGGTTTAGACTGAAAGATCTAATAAGATAGACTTGATAAGATCCAGGAACTCATGGGGCAGAGGGTTAAAACAACATACATGGTATTAACATCACCATAGATGAGTACTCTATCATATTTGGGTAAAGCAATACAGAGGAAACCATTTTGTTCAGAAGGTCTATTTAAAAGTATACCAAGAGAGGAACTAGACCAGTAAAAAGTCAAAAGGGCCAAAGACAGGAAAGTGCACTGAAAACTATTTCTATGGATGACAGCAGCACCAATTTGACCCAAATACTGGGAGGGATGAAAATGAGGAAAGTTAACTGGGTAGCTGCAGTTAAGGGGACAGTATAATTAGGATGAAGCCAAGTAGTCATAAAAAGTCCAGGCAATGAGAAGTTTTAAAATCATTGCAAATAAAAGACTCAGTGCCTCGTAGGGCTGTACCAAAGAGTTTGAAGCTTTCAGCGTCATTCATAAAGTTGACATTCTAATTATTATTATTGTTATACTCAGGCTGAGTATCCATATAGTGTTAGGGTTAGCTTCTAGTAGAAAATCTCTTTTCATATTTTGTTCGATTTTTATCAAACAAAATATTCTGCTTCAATCCATATTTGTTGGCGTTAAGCTTTTCAAAAACTACATTGTCACTGCGGTCAAAAACCTGTTGTACTGCATTGCTATATTTATGGAACTCAAAACATGTTCTGTATTACCTTATTCTTATTATTATTATTGTCGGTATTGTAAACGTATAGATAGTTGTAGGTGTTTTTTATATTTGTCTCACTATACAAGTTAATTTTGATTGTTTTTAAATGCGTTCATTTCATATAAGCTGCTGGAATATTCAGGGTCTCCACTCAACTTTTGAACTGAAAAGTGGAAACCGTGAATTCATGAAATCTATCAAAGACGTTGATATAGTTGTGTTAACATAAACATGGTGTCAAAATGATCTACTCACTCACTGTCCTCCAGGATATAATGAAGTCATGGTGCCCTCTATCAAATTCAAAAACATATGCAAGGGCAGAACATCGGGGGGGATCTTGGTGTGGTATAAAGGAGACCTTTGCCATAAGATCTCACCAGTAAAACAGGGTAAATGACAGTGGCAGGCCGTGCATTTTATACCTAGGCCTTCACTATTGTCCTGCAGCTGAAATACCACCTTATAACCACATGATGGCGCTACAGCTATTATCAGTTTCTAAGGCTGTAACTATGTACGTATTAAATGTACGTAATTCTCGGTACGAGACTTGCAATACGTTTGAATAGTACTAGAGCATCTGAAAAACGCAGAAGCTTATATTCAGGAAAATATAATGTTTTCTGCGCTCATGGAGGACAGTGGTTCTCAGCTGGTCTGGCTGTGGGACCCACCAGCACTCCTTAATGACAAGTCGCAGCCCAAAGAGATCGTTTTAGGATTTTACTTTCACAACTTGAGCATTGTACGTACTGCTCTGCAGTGTCTTTCCTCGTCTCAGCCGCCTGTGTCATGGTGCATCTCACTCAGTCAGAACGCCCATATTTGATTGGCTGAGCTGCATCACGTGATGTGATTCACTACCCGACATGCCTCTGCTGTTAAGCTTCGTTTCACGATAGTCACGTGCTCGCCCACTGACCAATCACAGCGCACTCTGCACCTCGCGGCAGACAATGAGCTGCACTAATGCTGACGTCATGATAGGCCGGCGAGCAGGCTCTGATACGTCAAAGAATACGCCCAACATGTCAAACTAAAGATCTGATTGGTTGAAGAATATGACAATCAACAATATCGTCCCCATTCACTTAAACTGCAAATGGATGCAGGCCTCCGTCTGCAGGCCTGGCCTCTCTTCTTACCTAGAGACACAGAGGTGAAATCTGATTGGATAAAAGCTCTACTTAAAACAAGCTGCACTGGAAGCAGAGCAACTGAGGAAGACAGTAGCTGTGCAATGAGAACATAAGATAATGGGGAAAATATTTTTATAAATTATAATACATGTAGTGTATTTAAGAAAAATTATAAAATAGATATAGCTTTGTGATTCTGTTTAGGCCAGCAGAGAAGGCGTTGCAGGCCCTGACGGCCCACCACTGGTAAATCACACATCTGGTTAAGGTTAGATCAAACCCTGGGCATAACTGATAGGGATCTATATCTCCGTGCTATTTATATACCCGCAGTAGATTGTCCTTATTTTGAAGAAGACATTTTTGAAACTCTTCGTTCAGAAATCGCCTATTTCCAGGCCCAGGGAAACGTGCTTCTAACTGGAGATCTAAGTGGACGAACAGGAATTGAACCTGATGTCATCGACCCACAGGGCAACAACCATGTGTTTGGTCAAACTCCCTTATTTACCACACCAACCATCACCCACCGGAACAACCTGGACTCTGGAATAAATAAAAGTGGCTTTAGGCCTGTACATAGTTAACGGTAGGTTTAGAGGGGACTCTTTAGGTAGGTTCACATACTCCTCAGCTCTTGGATCTAGTGTAGTAGACTATACAATCACTGACAGGGACCCCTCCACTATCAGTGCATTCACTGTCAGACAACAATCCCCCCTCTCAGACCACAACCAAATAAATCTGTTCTTTAAACTCTCAGGTCAAATGAATGACATTAAAAAAGAACCCAGCAAGCTGTTTAAATTAAATCCTGCTTACTGATGGGCCCCAGACAGTGGAGACAAATTCATCATGGCCTTGAACTCACCTGATCTGATAGATGACATATATCAATATATGACCAACAACAATATATCCACACCAGAGACGGTGTAAACAAGGCCATTGATGATATCAATATGATATTTCACAAGGCAGCTATTAAAGCTGACCTTATAAAACACACGGAAGCCTGTAAAAAGGCAAAACACCGACAAATGGTTTGATCAAGAATGCAAGAGCATCAGAAAAGACCTGAGAAAAATAGCAAATGAAAAACATCGCCAACCAAACAACCCAGCCTTACGCATTAGGTACAATGAAATTTTAAACACGTATAAATGTACAATTAGGAACAAAAAACAAAATTATACCCACATGAAACTTGAAGATATTGACAACGCCATTGATCAAAATCAATTCTGGGATATGTTGAACAACTTCAACACAAAGCAACCACAAGCATTACCCATCCAAAATGGTGACATCTGGAGAGCATGAACATCTGTACAAAGACATACCAATAAATCAAACTAATTCAGATCAATATATTACAAAAGAAAAACTCCAAACATTAGAAGAAATAATTAAAGACAACTAAAACCCCCTTAATTTCCCAATGACTTGGGAAGAATTGAGCACACAGACAAAGTGTCTCCGGCCAAGGAAAGCTTGTGGTCCAGACAGCATCAAAAATGAAATGCTCAGATGCAGCACCCCAGAGATGCAGGGTGCAGTGTTGAAGTTGTTCAACATCGTATTACAGTCAGGATGTTTTCCTGACCTCTGGAGCAAAGGGCTCATTTCACCCATTCATAAGAGTGGGGACAAGTCAGACCCTAGTAACTACCGGGGCATCTGTGTCAGCAGCTGTCTAGGTTCATTATTCTGTAGTATTCTAAATAAAAGAAAACTACATTTCCTTGACGAACACTCCATCTTGAGTAAAAATCAAATTGTATATAACCTTCATACTTTAATTAACAAACGTACACCAAACAAAAAATGGTAAAATATTTGCTTGTTTTATTGATTTCAAGAAAGCCTGGACTCTATTTGGCATGAAGGGCTCTACTACAGACTTCTACAGTGTGGGATAGGGGGCAACATGTATGATCTGGTTAAATCAATGTATTTGGAAAATAGATGTGCTGTTAAAATTGGAGACAAACAAACTGAATCCTTCACCCAGAAAAGAGGTGTTCGTCAGGGTTGCAATTTAAGTCTGACTTTATTCAATATATATAAATGAACTTGCTGTTGAGTTGGATCAATGTGTTGTTCCTGGGCTCTCCCTCCTAGATAGAGAGGTGAAGTGTCTGCTTTATGCCGATGACCTGGTTCTACTGTCTCCTACTGAACCAGGACTACAGCAACAGCTGGACAGAGTGGAACAGTTCTGTCACAACTGGGCCCTGGCAGTGAACATGAAGAAAACTAATGTCAGGATTTTTCAAAAACGCCGCAGATGTCAGGAAAACAAATACCAGTTTACCATAAATACTAACATGATTGAACATAGTATGAGTTATACAGTACCTACCTTGGTATAACCATAACTGCATCAGGGAGTTTCAACATGGCAGTGGATGCACTAAAAGAAAAAGTTCGAAGAGCTCTACACGCAATTAAGAGAACATTTTATAATTTTCAAATCCCAATTAAAATCTGGCTCAAAATCTTTAACAGTGTCATCCAGCCCATTGTGCTGTATGGTAGTGAAGTATGGGGTCCACTCAGTCATCATACTTCATCACAGTTATATCCGCTGGACAAACATCCAACAGAATCTCTAAACGCAGAATTCTGCAGATACATTTTACACAGAAACACACCAACAGATGCATGTAGAGCAGAACTAGATACCCACTGATCATTAACATTCAAAAGAGAGCACTCACATTCTTCAATCACCTTAAATCCAGCCCCCCAGACACCCTCCACTCTAAAGCCCTCCGAACCCAAGAGCTGAGCCCAGAGAAGAGGCCCCTATGTCAGCTGGTGCTGAGACTAGCTGCCTCCTCTCAGACACACGGGGACCAGTCTCACAACAACACTGCTCTCCAAACACCAACCAGAGTAAAACACATCATAATGAGATGTAGAGAAACCGATCTGGAGCACTGGAGAGAAGAAACTAAAAGCCAGAGTAGATTAGAATGTTATCTGGTGAATAGTCAGAATATGTCTCTACTGTCAGAGATATAAAGCAGAGACAGATCCTCACCAAGTACAGGCTCAGTGACCACAAACTGGACATCTATAGGAAGACACAAAAAGTCATGGCAACCAAGAGAGAACAGAACATGTGGTCACTGTGGGACCGGTGAGGCTGAGACAGAGATGCACTTCCTCCTAAAATGCGAAACATTCAATAAAATTAGGAACATTTACTTAAAAAATTTCACTCTGTAATCTCAGTTTTTGAAAAATTTAGTGACATCTCAAAATTAAAAATCCTCCTAGAAGAAGGAGATAGGACATAGCTTGCTGCCCAATACGTATTAACATGCCACAACCTGAGGGACAGTGAGTGACCTGCACACACACACTTTGATTAGATTATTATATATATATATATAATCTAGATGTTATATTAATGTTTTTGTGTATTACTGTTATTGTGTATTGATATTATTGTATGTTTAATTTTTTGATGCTTTGGCAATACCATGCCAATAAAGCAAATTGAATTTGAATGTGAGAGAGAGAGAGAGAGAGAGAGCAGAACATTATGTAATGATGAATGATTGTTCATGAGTCTCAAATCTCAAGTCCATGTCAGTTCTTTTGAGTCTCAAGTCAAGTCTCAAGTCACTGTGTGTCGCAGACTCAAGTCCCAATCTCTGCCGGTTGATGATGACACTGATGACCTCTTATAATGTTTTTTAGATTAACATATTAGCCATTTACTAGCGGTCCGCTAGCAAATGCTTGGTGGCCCGGTGCCGTTCCAGGTTTGCCAGATATCAGCCTCCAGTCTATTCAATTTCCATGGGGGGTGGGGGGTTTGATTTTTGCTAACCAATCACTAGACACCAACGTACCCATTGCCTGAATCTAATGCGTTTTAAGTCGACAGGTGATGTGTTGCCATGACAACACACTTTGTGCCGGTGTTTTAGGAATAGAGCAGAGCGAATTACAATAATAAAAAAACAGAACTAACCTACAATGACGGGCGATATTGAGAAGACATGCCTTTTGTTAATGAAGGGTTCGTGTCAGATTGTAAACTATTTTTCAGCAGCCCAAATGCGTGAGAGGACATTGACTGAATGAGTCAGAGATGTAATTCTCCATATCGACCAGGCATGTGTTCTGAGAGGATTTGTGTAAATGTTTAAGATCACTTGTAAGGGTGGAATTACATAATACATAATCTACATTTAAATTATGTATTTATTGGCAGATTTATGAGGTATTAATTATCAATCTCTTTTGAATTCGATCCATTTGTTCACGGATTAATATGTTGATTAATCAATTATTTTACAATTCTTTCATTTCCCATTTAATATCAATTAATGAAATACTCAGTATATTAATCTACTAGTTTATGAATCAATTATTGTATTATCAGGTAAAGATGCTTTATAATTATTACCATGACACTTGTGGTCCCATCGTTGCCATGCATAGTATCCATCTAGGGCAGGGGTCGGCCACCTTTTCTATCCAAAGAGCCACTTTTCTCTATTTTCCACCAAATACAATTCGTCTGGAGCTGAAAAAGCTATTTGATATCACAGCTTATAAAGTTTTATATATAGTTATATTATTTATACAAAAACTATAGTTTGTTGTATTTATGAAAATATAGAACAAGATTAAAGACAATTCTTGACATTTTATTGCTATTCTACCTGTTATAACAATATCAAACTCTTATGAAGAGGAGAGATTGCTGCAGCAGCTGAGAAATCGCTCTTTGTCGCTCATCTCCAGCGTGACACTTTTCAGCAAATGCTCTGTTTCTTCTGGAAGTGTCTTTCAACATCACATTTTTTGCACATATCAAGCATACAGGTAAGTCAGCATCGTTGGCAGTGAAAGCAAATGAATACGTCCACGCAGAATTAAACTCGTATTTTCCTCCGTGACTTTTCTTTTTTTGGATTTATCCATTGGTAGTTTACCGAGGGCGGGGTCTGCAGATCATGATGAGCCACCTGCAGGGAAAGGCTCTTGACATGTGTAATAGGATGTGACGCACATTTTAGGTGACAAAATATTAAAACATTTTTATTTAAGGTCAGTGTTTCTGACCTTGTTGTCTTTACTAGCAGCTGTTGTCCAGTTAAAGTCTGCATTATTACGGAGGAAGCAGCTGTTATTGGAGCGATTAGCGAGCAGCGTGTCCAGCGGCTGTCGTGTTTAGAAATAAACGTGAGAACAGACTGCTCTTAACTCAACTCTTTATTCCATAGCTGCTCCGGTCCATTACCCCACAGTCTAGACCCCTTCCCAGGTCGCCCTGCTTCGCCCCCATTCCCCTGGGTCCTAAGTCCCCACATGTACAGCTTCGCACAACATCTATGTGACAACATGTATTTATAATAAATACCACAGCATTTAGAAAACGAAGCTGAAACACCGTGTGGACAGAGATCGTTTAAAGCGAAAACGTATTAGTGTAACAGAGGGGCTGAAGAGCCGCATGCGGCTCCGGAGCCACAGGTTACCGACCCCAGATCTAGTATGAGACAAGTCAGTGAGCCTCTGTCTAGAGAAGCCGCCTGAATTTTGTGTCTTCCTTTATATAAATATATACTTTACAACAATTGGTCCACAAATTCACCTGAATGCAGGACATGAAGTGTTTGACTCCCAAAAGTTTCTTGGAGAGGACATGCAGACCTTCCATTCAATGTTTGTCGTTACCCCCCCCTCTTGAAACAAAACCTATGACCTAATAGGTCCTTGACGGCATGTCCCATTGGCAAACCTTTGTATTGCTGAAACAGCGCCTCTAGGACAGAGAACTGAAGCTATTGGCAGAGATCACTAGCTGTGTGTATTTGGTGAGTCAGGCTGACATGAAATGACACTAATTGTGTTGGACAATATTGTCATCCTTAGGACCAATCATGCAGAATGTTGACTGTGCATATTCACACAGCAGCAGCAGGGCAAGACATTACTCCAATATATCTATACAGTTATTAATTGTTTGATGCTATATTATTGCTCTGAATGTCAACTAGAGAACCTTTAAAACTCAATACTCAAATGTGCAAGTCTTAAAGGGAAATGTAAATAAACTATTTTAATTCAACTTTAAAATGTAATGTGACGTATGTGTTGTAGCGTGAACGGTTCCAGCCCCGGGGAATGCAGGGCAGGCTCGCACCTAACACGGCGGTAACTCCGTCGGTAATCCGACCAACCTTAGTGGGTTTTCGTGTCCCACAGAGGTGTCAGGAAAATACCTTCGGCCTTTTATCTCTGAGTCGTTAGGATTACGGAATTATTGTCTTTCTGAGAGTCTTGTACGGCTACGCTCTAAGCGCTCTCAAAACCCTAACACCGAGTACTATTTTAAGGCATTAAGACCATTTTTTGACTAACAAGTCTAAAAAGTCTTCACCCAGGGAACTTACCATAAGCTCCTCTGGTAGAGTCTGTTGTCACCTGTGTATCACACGTTTCAGGGACAGGGGAAGAGGGTCAAATTATTCTAAAGAACCAGAGTACTTAGTTTGGATCCCAGTCACTTACAAATGGTAAGGCTGTGGTTTTATTAAGGTTTTCTCACAACAGTCACATACAACAATTTAAATTCAATGAAACAGTCTTAGTGCTTCAAGAGCTAATACTATCAGTCCTGGTTTAACAGGCTCTCTCAGTCAGCTCTCGCTGAGTTTTTTCCTTTTTTTTTTTTTCATGCTGTCTTCTGATAGCAGGAGCGTCTTCCAGTCACCCCTAAGGGTGTAAGACCTTTAAGCCTAGTCTTCTTCTCTTCTCACTCCTGCATAATTTGCCTAAAATGCCTATCAACCGCGTACCCAAAGTAAACTGACAGCTCTTATTGAACCATTGGGAGTACATGTATGGTTTTAGTCTTTATTGAACGGCAACACTCTGAAGTGTCTTCACAATCAGTCAGAATCACCGTAAGTGCTACTAGCATTGAGCTAATGCGTTTTCAGCACAGTGAAAGAGAAGCATTTTACTTCCGCCTAGATTTGTTTTGGCCAACAGATGGCAGCAGCTATCTATGGCTGGGACTTACAGGCTTGAAAATACTCTCATTCCACAGCCAACAGTCATGACACCTAGTATAAGTTAAAATTTGATAACAATACGACAGAAAATTTATATTTTACACGTGGTTTACTAAGAGTGCGGCCACGTAAAAACGCATTTGGAGGCTCACGTCATCACATCAAAATGCATATACTACGATAAACTACGTGCTCGAATTATGAGCTATAGTTTATTTATGTCATTGTATGGTTAACTATATCATATTTAACCATTATCAACTTTCATAGATTTTTGAAAATTCTCATGAACCAGACTTTAGTCTTCACACTCTGTCCCAGGAACTTGACTCATGGTTTCCAGTTCAGGTTAGAAAACTTTCCCAGCATTCAATCTGATAAATCTGCATATCCTTGGCTTCGTAATTTCATTGGCTATGTGGAGCCTGAGTTTGAACAGGATCTGTTGCGATTGGCTCAAGCTATACCCAAAGAAGTGAGGCGGGCATTGTCTTTCAAAGCGGACTCGTTGGCTGTTCCAGACTGTGGCCGGGCTATAGAAGCTCCTATTGGGTCAAATGAGCTGTCAATCTAACCGGCGGAATGTAGGCTCCATTTTGCGATGAAAATCTCCGCTCTGTTGACACGGAACATGAAGTTATGCCCGAAATATGATCGTGAGTTATCATATCTGCTGGCTAATTTGAAATGATGCAACAGCCCCCCGTGGGTCTTTATGGACGTACTAATGTGTTTTGGACTAAATCTTTTACTGGATTCGATCGAGTGGACCCTTAGCCACCTAGCAAGACCGTTTTTGCTGGACTAGCATGCACAAGGGGGACGTTATGAATCATAATCAGTGAGTCACGGCGATATTTTATCGGCTATATTTGGAGTGCTTGTTTGACAGACACGTTAACTGTACCTGCTGTTATTGTATCTTGAAATGGTTTGCATAAATCGAATTACAAGAACCGTAGCTTTCTAATGAGATATCACATTAATACTCATCGTTACAGGGCAGTTGTGTGCATAACACAAATATGCAGTTATCACTCGCAAGAGGGAAGTGTGATCCAGTCTCTATGCTGGAACCGGCTCTTCTTCTGATAGCAGAAGCCTCTTCCAGTCACCCCTAAGGGTGAAGACTCTAGTCACCTCTAACAGTGAAGACCGAGTTCCCTCAGTTATGCTGCTGCTTTTATTCTGGTCTGAGACTGGTACCTCCCCTGGTTTCATGCATCACTCACACATGAGTCTTCCTGTTTTCAGGTCAAACACAGGAAGTAAGGATCATACAAGGCTTGAGTGACTATTTTATATAAGGTGTCTATGCAGTTTATGTTAAATCACTTCTATCATGAAATAAAACAGGTTATATGTTGTAATAGTTATATTTGTATGCTTTCATACTTTTCTACAATCTTCTTACAGTATGTATTGCAAGAACATCAGTCTGCATTTAAAGTGGGATTATAGAATCTGTTGCTGCTTTATCCCGTATGAAAACCCACACAGCTTACCCAGTGTTCTGATGTAAACAGTCCTGCCGTGTTAACTGTAGTCCAGCTGATCAAAAACTAATTTTAAAGAAACTTCAACTGAGTACTGTAAAATGTTTGGCAACTCCACACTGTTGTTTAACAGGCAACACTGTCTTCTCTCCTCTGACACAACTTGTAAAAACTCTGTATCAATTAGTTCATTTTAGTCCGTCACAATTATTGTCACCTGCGCTCACTCAGATCCTGATGCAACTTGCAGTCAGTGTAGTTTTGTCAAAAATATTCTGCAGTATTGATACATAGGCAGCAGCTGCATTTTCTCCTCTCTTCTTCCCGACATTGAGTTGACACACTCATGGCAATCTAACTTTTCCATTTTAAAATGGTATTGAATACAGATGTTTTCAAGGTACTGTATCAAAATTTGAAATTCAAGTATCGTGACAACACTGTATCTTGTCAGAAGATGTAGCTTGGTAGAAAAGACATAACAGCAGTGTGACACAAACACATAACTATAATAACTATGACGGAGTAAGTTGTGTAGCTCTTTTCCTCTGAAGGTTCATGTTATCAAACCATCTCTACACAGCTGATTAGTCTAGCTCTTCCACAGTTGAGCCAGCAGCAACATTACAGGTGATGTGGCTGATAATCTGAGAAATTTTGCAATGTTCTGAAAATCATAAATTATTGATAATAATTCTCCGAGGATGTAATATAAATGATCAAAATAGTTTATTTGAAAATAAGCGAGGTGATAGAGGAAGAGTTGTGTGTGTGAGTGATGCATCCCTTTGAGTTGGAGTCCTCTATCTTACTAAGCTCCATAAACAAAAGCACATCCAGGCCAACAGGATGTGAGTTTTGGAGCCTGCCCCCTGGCGATGTGCTGATGTGTGTTTTGATAGAGCAAATTATCCTGTTGAAAGAATCACTGGCAGGACACACACACACAAACAAACACACAGTTCATTGACACCTCCGCTATCCCCGTGCCAGTCAGTCCTGCTTGATGCTGACTCTTTCTTGAGTTAGCCTGAATTTAATGAATTTGCTTCAGATCAAAATCAACAATATGTTAGTCCGTCCCCTAATACTTTTTGACTTCCCTTCCTGTGTCTGTGGCAGCTTCAAACCCATTGGTTTTACTGTAAAAGCTTTAAAAACATTTACATGCATTTATGGTTTCATTTCTGATGACGGCTCACTATGTTTTCTAAGAACTACAGTGTGTGTGTTCATGGTAAAGTGTGGATAACTGATTAACGGATTTTTGACAACAATGGAACTCTTTAGCACAGAGAAATAATATCTGGCTTTGGATATCAAACTATGCTTTTTTTTAAAATGCTTTTTGTTTATTTGTGTCAGGTCGTCACTGTGACGTTCATCAGATGACTGGAAACTACATGTGGGATGAAGCCTCAAAGAAGGAGTTTCTGATTGGGACCAACCTTGACAGTCGGTTGCCTCTTTGGTGGGATGGATCAGAGCCATTATGGGTCACCCTGCAGAAACTGGGAAAGAAGGTTTTCATGTACTACTGGCCTGGTGAGCACACCCATTGTTAACATGAACACTCAACTGAAACTGTCTTCTATTTTCACCAATACAGCTGTCTACACAGCCTGTGTTGTGGCAAAATGACAAGAAGAGACGGCGAATTGGGGTTGCAACCCAGCGGGAAGTGTTTTAATACGAACAAACCAACATACAACAAGTTCAACAAATCCAATGTATTACTTTTCACAGCTTACTCTTATAGTCAAACTTCACCCCCCTTAAGTCACTTTCCACCAATCAAACCAGTCGGTTGAACCACAAACAAAGCACAAAGTTTGCAAAGTTTGTTGTATAGTTAAAGAAGAAATAGGCTATATAATGCGCTACTGGGGGAGATGATGAGACAGCGGTCTGCTGCCCACACTAGAGTCATTCAAAGCTATAATGCCACTATGTTGCTCCTTGGAAACGACTACAGCACCCCGGTTTATGATCACTTAAGGGTATAATATGCAACAATTACCATAAAAAACAATGTATGGTCTTATACAGGCGGAGAATGTGTTGTTACATTGCAGTTTGTTTTGTAAGTATTCCTGTGTGTATGTGTTTTCCCTGTCAGTCTCTCTGATGTATGGTGTTATTTCGAACAGTCAGTTTTAGTTTTAGAGCCGAGAGCAGAGAGAGAGCAGACAGCAGGATGAAGCCTGCGTCGAGCTGCATTCATTCAAAATACGGCACCATCCTGCAGGTTTCTGAGGATGTGGGGATGTGTTTATTTGTGCTTTTAAAATAGATTAGAATCCGAAAATAACATTTAATTATTGTGATTCACGGCTTCTCACTAACACCGGTCCCTCTCTTTATTCACACAAGATTGAAGCAACAAAAGGTTGTCATATTCAAGTAGAGTCACAAAGCATCCATCCATCTATTTTCTGCCGCTAATCCAGGGCCGGGTCACTGAGGAAACAGGATTAGCAAGGTGGTCAAGAACTCTCTTTCCCCAACAAAGTTTTCCAGGTCTTACTAGTGGATCCCAAGGCATTACCCAAGGCAGATTAGATATATTGTCTTCTACCAGTCAGGACGCTCACAGGAAACAGAGGAAATGCTCCCAGGAGGCATCCTGATCAGATGCCCGAACGATGTCAACTGACCCCTACATAATCTCATTATTTCGGTCACTACCCAAGTAGCCTCAGACTTGGAGGTGCTGCCTCTCATGTCCCGACTACTACAACCAAATCACATCTGGATGGGCAAACTCCCATGAACCCCCAAACAACCCTGCAAGGGTAAAGAGATGGTCCACTGTTCCACAACCAGGACGGAATCTGCATTGCTCCTCATGCATCTGAGGTTGAATTATTGGTTTGCGCTACCTTTGCAGAACCCTGGAATCAGCTTTTCCTGGGAGACAGTGCAGTGGGATCTAACCTACTTTTTAAAAAAGGGAAAAGCCACCCACCCATTCCACACACACTGTCTTTGACCTCTGTGGGACCCTGAAGAGGTGTATCAACCAAGACAGCCAAACAATGTCCAGCGCTTTCAGAATATCAGGGCCAATTTGATCAATACATGGCATCCTGCCACTGGGGAGCTTTTTAAGTACCTCTGAGTCCTCTGCCAGTGATATCGGTGAGGTTTCCCCCAAATCTTCAAGTGTGCTTCCTGAAAGGACATGTTGGTCAGGTTCAGGGCTTCCTTAAAATCAAAGTCAAGAGGGGAAAGAACCAAATCTGGTGTGGGAGACGGAGCATACCTGTACCAGCTAGAAATATTCAACTCTACGCATGGCATTAATTCTGGAACTTAACTGCTGAAGAGGGGCTACACTCTCTTCTTTTTTAGAGTTCCCTAGGGTGTGAGGTGCCTAGCAGGTTTAGGGAAACTCACCAGAGGAAGGCTCAGACTGTTGATTGTCTGAACCTTGTAGTAGGGCTTCGTTATTGGACTTCTGTGCTCGCCATGATTCGGCCATAACAAACACCTTGTTCAAGCAAGGTGATTCATCAGTGTACTTGGTACCAGAACAAAAGATTGTTGATAGACTTTGTGGTTGTCATTCAGATCTGTGGTCACGTGTTTTGGACACTTGTGAAGAGAGAAGCAGAGCTGTCAACTGATTACCACCTAGTGGTACATTGGATCTGATGGTAAACCTAAATGTGTAGGGAGGGTGAACTAAGAACGTGTGGCTGAGGCCCCTGTCCTACCTGCATAAGAATTTCTCGTGCATCCAGGGGGAGATTGGGGACATGGAATCCGAGTCGGCAATGTTCAAACCCTCCAATGTTAGGAGTTGTGGTCAGAAGGTTGTTTGTGCCTGTCATGGCGGCAGCCTAAGAAACCCACTGGAGAACATGTGTGGTGAAGGAGGCGTTATAGCTGAAGAAGGCGGTCTATCTAGCTTGGTTGTCCCAGGGATCTCCTGATGTAGCAGACTGGTCCCAGGATCCTGTGTACATTCCGCAATTTCACTGTTCAGCACTTCACTGTTGCAAACATAAACATTTATTTCCTGTGTCAGGGCAAGGAATTTATAAAAGGACAGGTCATTACGTCACGAATGAACTAAAGTTACCTATGTTTAGCTAACGTTAGCCAGCCATATCTCTGTTGAGTTGTCCCACATTAATTTGGAGATAAAACCATCAACGTTAGTAAGAAATAATCTTTCATTTGTCTTCAGGCTGTGAGGTGGAGATTCTGAGTGTCCATCCATCATTCTGTGAGGAATATGTCTACAACCCATCAGAGAAAAACCTCACAGAGTCAATAGTGAATGCTCTTAATGTCCTGAGGTAAGAACACAATGATGTCCTGTGATTCATGGCTTACTTTTAGCCCTTGCATGGAAAAGAGATGTCAACTTGAGACTTGAGTGTCATGACAGTAAAAACGTTTTAAAGTTTTGAGCTGGGGAAAAAACAGCAAAAGCCAGACCTTATGTTTATTATTAAACCTATAGAGATCCGAAGTGGGTTCAGTACCAGAAATCCAGAAAACCTCGTTCAAAAATCCCATTGACAGTTGCTAATAACTTAAAATTCAGCCTTTCTTAACAGTATCTTGTGTGGCTTGCTACCATGTTCAGATAAAGACTAGTTGTTTTTTTGACAGTCTAATACAGTTGTTTGTTCAAAATGTATATTTTATGGATATGGACGGAACCCAGTGACAATGACATAAGTACCAGCCCTGGGTTGCTTTTAACTCAACAAGTCGATCAGATGAACTGTTGTAGAGTATTACTAATAAAGATGTCCCGCAGATGGTAAAAATATAGTTCTCAAGCTTAACACAGCCTGAAAGGTGGACATTGTGTAGGCCCATGGTTTGTTTTCATGAATAGGCACTAATGATACCAGCAGATACCTAAAGGTGTGTGTGTGTGTGTGTGTGTGTGTGCGTGCGTGTGTGTGTGTGTGTGTGTGTGCGTGTGTGCCTGCCTGCGTGCGTGCGTGTAGCTCAGGCGAAGCGACCATGGCAGCAATATATTATGAGAAAATAGATGTGGAGGGCCATCACTTTGGTCCAGAGTCTCATCAGGTTAGAACAGCTGTACGACAACTGGATCTCGCTGTGCAGACACTCAACCGCATAATAAAAGTCAGTAATATCACTACTATTGTTACTACAATTACAGCTAGTACTGCGCTCCCTGTCATGCAGTTCATTTTCCATCTGTTTCTGTCTCTTGTGATTCTTTCAGGAGAAAAAGATGGTGAACCAGCTGAACATTGTGCTATTTTCAGACCATGGTATGACAAAGATCCAGTGGATGGAGAAGGTCATAGAGCTGGACAAGTACATCAACATGTCAGCTATTGTCAAGATGATGGACAGAGGACCTGTAGTCAGTCTGTGGCCCCAATATAATAAGCACCAAGAGGTAAAGCCACAATCTGTATTTCCTTTCACAAGAGAGCTGGGATTGGCTTTGTTCATGGCTGATAAGCCAGTAAAGGCTCATGTTCTTTTAATGACTGCTTGGACCAGGGTTTGAATTATGGGGAGGTCTGAACCCCCTAATTAAGACTTGGACCCCCTCCCAAAAGAAGCAAAAACACCATGTCCGTGAGGTCAAAACATTTATACATCCTTCTTCCCTGTAATCATAAATAATACAATATATGTCAGGAGAGACTTCCTTTAGAGGGAACAATATATTCCTTACATGTAGAGAGAGTTGTGAAATTGTGGGTTGCTACAGATGTTTAAAATAACAATTCGGCTGATAGCCGATGCCAAAACCGATGTTTCTGATGATGTTGTTACTTTGTTTTTGTTGTTATTTATTCCACTATCTTGCCAGGGAAACAAAGACATCTTCCTATAAAAATATAACTGAGCTGTCATCTAGCAATTCATTACACTGGCTTTGAATGAGCACCAATTCAATCATACAAATTGAAACAATTGATACAGCAGCTTTACGACTACCTCCTCAATGAGAAGAATGTTTCAGTACACAGCCCAACAAAGATATTTGTTTCCCATACATAGGTGGACCACCCGAGTATAATAACCACCGTAGTTGGCAACCCATTTCAGCAATTTTTATTTTTTTATTTGCCCAATAGAACAACACCTTTCACGATTGATAAACTAGTGGACTAGTAGCGGCAAAACACACCCACGGTGAAATATTCCCACATGGCCGACCCTTTTTCACTTTAATTGGTAAACAAACCACACATGCGCAAGTTACCCGTCCTCCTGCCAGAGTCGTGTCCAGCTAGTGGCTTCTTCTCCGAATCAGTGGCTGGTTACTGTTGCTGAGACCGACCGCGAATAACCAACACAACAGTTAGCCGGTGCTAAACTGATGAAACACTACAGATAAACAACGGCCACTGCCATTGTTGAATATCATTTTATTTGCTTATAAGGAGATGGTAGTCAACAAGGCGAATATCAGCTGACACCGATGTTCGGCTGATAAATCGGTGCATCCCTGTTGACATGTTGCACAATACATTTAAATGTGAAGTGTCTTTGGTGATAAGACCCATTGTGATGTGGTCTATATAGTTCAGGAATATTTCTCCCGGAGTCTAGACACTGGTGTTGTTGGTAAGGAGAGTTGGCAGAAGATCTGAATGATGGGCTGTGGAGCAGGACTGGGCACTGAAGTGATGGAGACTGGAGATGAAGGGACGGAGGGGGATCTGGTTGGTTTATCTGAAATGACCACTGACGCAGCAGAGAGAAAAACAGTTTTTAAGTTTCACAGGAAAGATATGATTGGCTTAAGGGAGATAGTGTCAAGATCTGGTCCATACTCAGCTGATTTAGTAGTAGCTGGAGAACCGGAGACAGAGAGGTTGGGAGTGAATAGGAGCGTTAGGAGAGTCTCCCTGACTGAACTTCTGCTAAGTTTCATTTCCCATATTCATGCCTGGAAGCATCTTGTAATACGATTTCAGACACCCCTAAAGTGAACTATACCATTTCCTAACCTTGAGCCTAGTTGCTCGCATGTGTCACACAAGCCAGTGAAAACACTATCTATGCAGATAGTTTAAAGCACTTAACTTTCTTACCTTCAGAGTGTCTGAATCAGATTGTGCCAAGTGTCTACACTGTAATGGATTTGATTTATTATTATCTACAGACTGCAGACATTACGTTGAACGAGCAAGATACTCTACCATTGTAAGAATTCAACAGGCAAAAGAAAAAGAGATTTAAAAACAATTAACATTCATTGAAACATTAAAAAGTCATTAAAACACTAAAAAGCAGTGTAAGTGTCACAGCTCTGCCACTACTATCCTGTTTTTTTCCATCTCTCACTCACCTAATCAGTTTATTCAGTGCACCTGCCAGTCACACCCAGCTCATCAGCTCATCACTCTCACCTGCTCACTCTGCTGCTTCACTATTTAAACCACAGTCTCACACACACACACTCACTGCCAGATCGTTCTCCGCTTCCATGCAAGACCTTCCAGCATACACCCTTGGACTGATTCCCTGTTACCGGCCCTGCCAGCATTGGACTACTCCGCCTTGCCTCTGCCCCGGTAACTCACTCAGCCTTCTGTCTCCGACCACGACATCCTGCCGCTTTTTCCCTGTGAATATTCTACATGTTGTGTGTGTCCAGAGGAAAATAAAGCTTCGATTCAAACTATCCCTGGTGGCTGTCGTACTGCTCCTGGGTCCTTACTACACCCATTACAGTAAGAAATAAAATACAGTAGTAAAATGCAGGACATTGATTAATATCCTTGAATCTGGTTCAATTAAAGGCAGCAGCAAACGGAAAAGTCTTCCGTCTTGATTTAAAGGAGCTGAGGGTCTCAGCAGACCTGCAGCTTTCAGGGACTTTGTTCCAGATATGTGGAGCAGAACAAGTGAACACTGCTTCTCCATGTTTAGTTCTGACTCTGGGAACAGAAATTAGACCGGTCCCAGACGATCTAAGGGGTCGGATGGTTCATAAGGTAGCAGCAGATCAGAGGTGTGTTTTGGCCCTAAACCATGGAGTTCCGTCAAAAAGGAATTTGTTGGATAGTTAAAGGGTGCCGAACGAGTGCTGCTCGCTTGCCACAGTCCAGACACCTGGCTGACGCTTGCCATAGACTAGCCACTGCAGTGCCACAAGGAGGATCTCGGCCTTGCTGGGTTGAGGGATAAGTTGATGGTTTGTTATTGAAACCATACACTGTGTGTGTGTGTTATTCCAGGTGTATGCCGCATTGTCCCTGATCCCTAACATGCGTGTCTATGCCAGACAGGAGATCCCTGAACGGTTCCATTTCAAAGGAGGGCAGTTTGTTTCCCCCCTAACACTGGTGGCTGATCCTGGCTGGTTTATCGCTGAGGTAACTTCATTAATACACACATTAAGGTAACACTGAATGTAACATTAACTTAGGTATGTTTCAAAGAGAACTCAGCGGGGCACCTTTACAATTGAAAGTCCTCTGTTGACTTTAGAAATAGCAGTTGACAAAAGGTCCATTTAGCAGCTATTCTGGATCACATGTGGTTCGGTATGGTTTCAGCCAATAAAATCGTACTTTATTCTGGATCTTTTGTGTAAATCATTTAGTGTGTGCATGTTTGTTTGTGTGTCCCTAGAACAAGGCAAAACTTCCATACTGGAGCAACGACTCTGGGGAGCCGTCACTATGGCAAAATGGTTGGCATGGTTATGACAACGAGTTCCTCGACATGAGAGGGATTTTCTTGGCGACAGGACCTGGTAACAAACGTTTCATATTCTAATAGTACAGTCTGTGCATTATTTTATTCCTATGATCGCTCTGCTTCACAATTCAATCTGTCCTAAAGCAACCCCACCCCTCCTGTTATCCACTATCTAAAGCAGACATGACCAGCAGCCAGGTTGGACTGGGTCCTGGGTGATTTTTGAGGCAGATGGAGAATATGAATGTATGGCCAATAGTTTGTGAAATTTAAAAATAGTAAATTGTAATATCAGGGCACTATTATCATCCAAATCATTATTCTTCAACTTGAACAATTTTTTTTTATTTTTACGTTTCTACATCTGAATACTACAAAAAACATTTAGACGTGTGGAAATTGATTCAAGATTTGCATTTTTCGGCAATAGGATGACTTCTGTTCTGGAAACTGCGACACAAGGTCTCTAGTGTGTGTGTGTTTAAGTTTCATGAGGTTGGAATTATCCTAGAGGTCACATCTGCATGGATTTGACCCCAAACTGCATGGGATTAGGATAAAGTGGGCATGTCTGTAAAAGAACCCATTCTAATTCTCATATCTTGAGGGGAGAGGTCAAAGGGGGTCCTTTTGAAAGTCACCATACCAAAATGTAGCTTAACTTTGGGGCATTATTCAGCATGAGACGGTTGGTACCAATGGATTCATTAGGCTGTCTAGTGTTGTACGATATCAGTATCTTAACATAAGCTTTAAGGCCTCAAAGAGTTCAACAGGTTACAAGACTTTGAACTGTTTAAGTTGAAGTCAGCTTTTTGATAACTTCTACAGTTTTCACATTATCACAGCTTATGTTTCAGCTGTTTTTAGACATCGTCTGAGTTTGTAATAGGTGTGTATTGTGCTGCTTGGAGTGAGTAACCTCACAGTTAATGTGGAGAGGAGCTTTAACATTTTCGGGAAAAAATATGTTAAACTTGCTGACATTCCCACAATTTTCACTTTTCATGCCTAATTTCTGGTCAAAACGTAGAACATCTGGTGCTGGTCGCAGACATACTATGGAATCCAACGGACTTACTCATTTGGCCATAAGAGCCTGAAAGTGACAGGAACACCAAGCAACTGATGTTAACTCTGACCAAAAAGATCATGTGACTGAGTCACTTAGCAGTTACCATTACCACGGCAACCTTTGATTGCTGCTAGACACACAGGTGATTTAGATGAGCTAATTAGTGCAGTTTAATTGCGCATTTTTCAGGTTTTGCTCCACTTGCAGTACTGGTACTGTCAGCCAAAACCTCCATTCAAACCTTCCAATGTTCCACATCATTCATACATTATTGGTATTTTTAAAGCTGGCAATAGTACTAAATGTCTTCAAATGGTTCAGAATGCTGCAGCTAGAAACTTAACTAAGAACATTTGGATTCATTTTCACACCAGCCATTTGACATTTATATAACAGGGTAAACACAGGTGTTGCTAAAAGTCAATTAAGGTCCCATTCTAATTAGTCTGTCACAGCCATTCCATTGAGCCAACAAGTACAATACCAGGGCCTAAATGGAACAATGAATGTTATCAATGATGACATAGTAATCAACATGTAAAATTGGCTGCTGTGATGGGATCTATTTCACCAGTTTTAGCTTCCTTTCATTGGCTACCTATTCATATCATATATTTTAAATTGTTAATGGGCACACCCCTTTCTCTGAATCGGAAGAAACTGTTTATTTGAAAAGTACGTTGCACATACAAGGAATTTGGCTTGGTGATTTGGTTTCTACCTGCCTGATCTCCTTTAACATTATACTCTAATCAGAACTCTCGGAATACAGTGAAAACTAGGTCAGCAGGCCAAAGGGCTTTTACCAGAGACGGCCTGATTCTGTCTCGACTCCCTCCAAAATAAAAGCAAGTTTTATTTTCAAAATGAAAGTCCCATAGAGCAACTACACACGATAACGAGATGTTTTCCATGCAAATATGACTTTGTCTAACGAGTTAATTAATTCATTTTTTTACCTTGACAGTATTACAGTTTAGGTTTCGGCTTTTATAGAATGTATTTTGGTTTCTTGTATGTAATGCAGTTCAGCTTTCAACTCTGACAGTTTTACAATTCAGGATTTCTGTATTTTCAGTAATGCTTTGCAATTCATTTCTACTGTCAACATTCACATTTATTTGCTAATTTGAGATGTAGATTTAATTACATTTACTTAACTTCATTCAGACTTCAAGAAAAATTTTCGGGCTGCTCCAATTCGAGTGGTGGACATCTACAACGTGATGTGCTGGACGTTGGGAGTGAAACCTTTGCCAAATAATGGGTCCTGGTCTCGGGTTGAGTACTTCCTGAATGCCTCTTATAGTCCATCCCTACCCACAACCCTCTGCTGTATGGGAATGTTAGGAATACTATTTGCACTATGGGACTAAAGCATCAAAGAGTTCAGTGTTTATGGCATTTGATTGTATCTAGAAATGATCTGCTAGAAAGAATAAGAACAGTAATGGAAGCGAAATGAAAAAATCAATCTTGAAATAGTTAAGGACCAAGAACTTGAGGACTTAAAGTGCCTGGAGAGTTTTCCAGGACCTCATCCACACTGTCCAAATGGACCGGGAAAAAAATGCTAACCACTCGTCATCAATCATAGTGCAACATTAAAAGTTAAATGTACATGTCAGCTGGACTTTTTTTTTTCATACAAAGTTCTTTCTAGGAACTTCCAGGAAACGCTCAAGGAAATGATAGACCCATGAAGAAAAGCATTGCTGATTTCTGGGTATTTGTAACCTTGAAGCTGTTGAATGCAAACCTCTTCTCTTGTTTATTGCCATTGTTCTCCACAAAACTGATGCATAGAAAAAAGCCCGTGTATCCAGATAAGAAGGAATCGTTTTTCAACCACTTTCACACTACCTAACACTCAAACACCTTTTGGGGTTAAGTGTCTTGCTCAAGGACACATGCGACTAGCGGAGCCGGGGATCGAACCACCGATCCTCTGATTGAGGGACGACCCTGCTCTCCACTTAGCCCACAGAAGAGCACTTTTAAATTGATAGACTTCATAAAGTACATAATGCTGATGTTGCCTGCTTTCAATATGTGTAACAGCTAGAATAGGAATTAGGAGGTATAATGAAAGCCATACTTTCTTCTTTTGGCAAGGCACAGATGGGTTCACTCTGTATGATGGTTGATTATAAGTGAGATGCTTATTTGGATTGGGCAACAACTTTATTCCATTGTGCAATCCTGTATTGCACAAAGATAAAGCTGGACCTTGAACTCAGCTATTCATGTCTTTGCGTTGGATCTTTACGACTCTGTATGACGCATGCTTTGTGAAATGTGCTTTATAAATAAATTTGCTTTGATTTGGAAAACATGACTGTCCATCAGGATTTTATCATTGTGCCTAACCACTTTTGTGTAAACACTTTAGAATGAAGAAGAGCAGTGAATCTATTGGGGTTAATCCACAACGCTTTTGCTAGTCAAGAATATATTTCAGTTCGTGACAAAAGGAATTTATCATTTATATCAAATGGTTATTCAGTTAGATTTGGCAGAGCGGCTCAGCTGTTTGAGGGAGCTCTCAATGAATCATGAACAAATCTTAGCTAAATCAACACAAAATAGCACATTAGGAGGGAGCTAATGAGTGAATATCACGCGCCGAAAAAACCTCAGCATCTTTCTGAGTCAGGCCGGGTCTTGACTTCAGGAGTCTAACCCAGATTCACCCCTCCAAACAGAGGGCAAATCTGGTCCGGGACCTCGGTCTGTACCCATGTTCAACTCAGATTATCTGGTAATGTATACAGTCCAGTCTTAAACCTTCTGAACCATTCACAGCCTCATCGGGACTGCTCCGATATTATCAAACATGTTATATTCAAGGGCTTCAAATCTGGATGATAACTTCACTACTTCTTGAGCTGGACCATGATAGCTAATGAGAGAAAAGGTGGGGCAACAGTAATCGTTCTAGCCCTTGAAGCAAACATTAGATAGTAAACTACTGTTGACAGATATTAAAACTCCTCCAGTTCTCGCCAAAGCCATAGACTGTGGCTCAGTGTGTATATGTGTGTGTGTGTGTGTGTATATATATATATACACACACACACACACACACGTATACATATACAGTTGTGTGAAAAAGTGTCTGCCCCCTTCCTGATTTCTTATTTCTTTTGCATGTTTGTCACACTTAAATGTTTCAGATCATCAAACAAATTCAAATATTAGACAAAGATAACACAAGTAAACACAAAATGCAGTTTTTAAATGAAGGTTTTTATTAAAACATAAATTAACTGGTTTATCAAAGTAATTGAGATCTATCAGTCTGGAAAAGGTTACAAAGCCATTTCTAAAGCTTTGGGACTCCAGCGAACCACAGTGAGAGCCATTATCCACAAATGGCAAAAACATGGAACAGTGGTGAACCTTCCCAGGAGTGGCCGGCCGACCAA